>NW_009930016.1:0-1601 GCF_000696875.1 Nestor notabilis | reverse complement strand
CCATATCCCACATCCCACACCCCATATCCCCCCCCATCCCCCCTCTCCCGTACCTGCCCCACGAGCGCGTCCTCGCTGAGGCCGGGGGGGGGCACGTTCCGGAGCCTCTCCATGGTCTCGTAGAGCCCTTGGCTGCTGCGGAGCTTCTCGGGGGTGCCCAGAGCCTGGCGCAGCAGCACCAGCCCCACCCGGAACAGCACCTTCACCCCTGGGCACGGGACACGGAGCGGGGTGAGGAGACGTGGATCGGGATGGGGAGACATGGATGTGGGGCGTGGGACGTGGATACGGGGTGTGGGACGTGGATGTGGGGTGGGGGCATCAAGTTATGGGCCATGGGGACATGGATGTGGGACATGGAGATGGGATATGGGGTCATGGATGTGGATGTGGGACATGGAGATGGGATATGGGGTCATGGATGTGGATGTGGGACATGGAGATGGGATATGGGGTCATGGATGTGGATGTGGGACATGGAGATGGGATATGGGGTCATGGATGTGGATGTGGGACATGGAGATGGGATATGGGGTCATGGATGTGGATGTGGGACATGGAGATGGGATATGGGGTCATGGATGTGGATGTGGGACATGGAGATGGGATATGGGGTCATGGATGTGGATGTGGGACATGGAGATGGGATATGGGGTCATGGATGTGGATGTGGGACATGGAGATGGGATATGGGGTCATGGATGTGGATGTGGGACATGGAGATGGGATATGGGGTCATGGATGTGGATGTGGGACATGGAGATGGGATATGGGGTCATGGATGTGGATGTGGGACATGGAGATGGGATATGGGGTCATGGATGTGGATGTGGGACATGGAGATGGGATATGGGGACATGGAGGTGGATGTGGGACATGGAGATGGGATATGGGGTCATGGATGTGGATGTGGGACATGGATGTAGATGTGGATGTGGATGAGGTGCATGGACGAGGTCCATGGATGTGGATGTGGATGTGGTCCATGCACATGGACATAGATATGGATGTGGATATGGATGTGGATGAGGCCAATGGATGTGGATGTGGATGTAGATGTGGATGTGGATGTGGATGTGGATGTAGATGTGGATGTGGATGTGGATGAGGTCCATGGACATGGATGTGGATGAGGTCCATGGATGAGGTCCATGGATGTGGACATGGATGAGGTGATGGATGTAGATGTAGATGTGGATGTGGACGAGGCCCATGGATGTGGGTGAGGTCCATGGATGTAGATGTAGATGTGGCTGTGGATGTGGGTGAGGTGCATGGATGAGGTCCATGGACATGGATGTAGATGTAGATGTGGATGTAGATGTGGCTGTGGATGAGGTCCATGGACATGGATGTGGATGAGGTCCATGGCTGTGGATGAGGTCCATGGACATGGCTGTGGGTGAGGGCCGGACATTGATGTGGATGAGGTCCATGGATGTGGATGAGGTCCATGGACATGGATGTGGATGAGGCCCATGGATGTGGACGTGGATGAGGTGATGGATGTAGATGTAGATGTAGATGTGGCTGTGGATGAGGCCCATGGACATGGATGTGGATGAGGCTGTGGATGAGGTCCATGGACATGGATGTAGATG
>NW_009930015.1:7375-12002 GCF_000696875.1 Nestor notabilis | reverse complement strand
TGCTGGCTCCTCCGGGGTCACAGCGGGCAGGCGGTGGGTGTCTGGAGCTGCCCCCAAGGATGCTGCATCCATGGGGGAGTCCTGGGACATGATGTCCATCTGCTGCTCATAGGGGTGTCGGATGAAAGGAGCGGGGTGTCCTGCCTGCTCCGTGCAAGGTCCCAGTGTCTGGGGATGTGGGGAGGGGACAAGGACGGGCAGGGTGTCTGCTGCATGGTGGTGGCTTTGATGTGTGCTGGGGTGCTGTGGGCTGGGACTGTGTGTGAGCATACAAGTGGGCATTAGGATGTTTTCCAGCAGTTCTATGGGAGCAAGGTGTCCCCAGGGTACGTGGTCACCTCACCCAGAACATGAGGTGTCAGACTTGGGACCGGCCTGCAGAGCAGCCAGGCCTGGGCAGGATGGATGCCTGCGACATTCCCTGCTCCTGGCTTTCCGAGGGCACTCTGTGGCCCTTGGGCAGTGTGGGGGGACACAGCGGGTGCTGCCCTGCAAGGTTTTGCTGAGCAGTGTGCGTGGGGCACAGCTGGCAGAGCCCAGGTCCGCTCAGAGACTCTGTATGTGGTAGGAGGGAGGACAGGACCACTTGGCTGGGTACTCCCTGGACTCCAGGGGTGATGGTTGTATAAAAGGAACCCCCACCCCTACCCATGCCTGCAAACACCAATCTAAAGGATGCTGCATCCTGCCCAGTCCCGGGCACTGGGGCACATACAGGTTGAGGAGGTGACAGGCAGTTTGCTAGGTCCACTGGTGCCCTGGAGGGTAGGCGGGGGGATCTCTCCCTCTGGTCCCTCAAACCTGCTTGCAGTACAGGAAAGCACAGTGAGTGGAAGCTTTTATTGCTGCTTAACCACTCGCTTTGTCCCTGTGCTCCAGCAGCAGCACTCCTAGGTGAATCATGCCAGGAGGGAAACTGAGGCAGCAGCTGAGCTGACTGCCAGGCATCCTGCTGTGAAGCCTGGGGAGGGACACACTGACTTTGCACAGGTTGCACCCCCTCTGCAGTTCTGCTGGTGATTTGCTGGTGCCTCCCCCCTCCCTGTGCTTTTGCTTGACTGTGCTTTGGACCAAAGTCGGTGGCATCGATTGCGGCTGCTCTGCAGCACACTGGCTCCCAGCGTGGTGGAGAGGGGCTAGGCAGAGAGACCCCAGCCCCTGCAGCAACCCTACTGAGGGGTGCAGGACAAGGCAGAGGCCCTCCCTTGGCCTGTGTGGCTGCTCCTTGCCTTGCTGCCAGTCCTCTCTCATCCCCAGGAGGACTCGGTGTCACTGTGCAGCATGGGGAGAGGTCCCCCTCTACCTGCATCCCCATGCTGGGGAGCTATGGATCCCTCTGGCCTGGCTGGAGATTCACCTCAGCTGTAGTGGTGGGAGTGGGACCCAAGTGGCCTGGATTGGCAGTGAATGCTCCCATCACCAAAAGGTGTCTGGAAGGGAGGGAAATGTGTTGCTCAAGGGACAGAAATTGGCTGAGGTTGAGCCGAGTCCTGGTCGCCATATGAGAGCCACAGCTGAGTGGCTGTGTGTTGGGATGGGGTTGAGATGCTGTTGCATGGGTCACACACATCCCCACCTCAGTTTGGGAGGCAGCAGGTAGGAGACTTTGTTCTCCGGGGAAGGTCCCAGACAGTGTCTGGGGCTGGGAAATGCTGAGTCCCCTGAGGGGGTTGTTTACCAGCAGTGACAGCACAGGGACC
This sequence comes from Nestor notabilis, assembly GCF_000696875.1. NCBI lineage: Eukaryota > Metazoa > Chordata > Aves > Psittaciformes > Psittacidae > Nestor > Nestor notabilis. The sequence continues at coordinate 10,302 of NW_009930015.1, read as the reverse complement.
ACAAAGAGCATGAAACCGTACACTAATGGCTCAAGACTGCTAATGGACACGGGCCTCACCAGCGGCTCCGGAGCCATTGATGCTGCCTGCCATGCTTCCCTACTCCAGCAGCCGCTCTGTGCTCTCCCTGCCCCATCCCTGCCCATCACTGTCTCTGCCCAGGCTGGTGGTGTCCTGGGGATGGGTTGTGCTGGGAGGTGTTTTGTCACTGCAGTGATGGGCTGGGAATGGAGCATCTCCACAGGAGCCTGGAAAAGTACCTGAGCCCTGGGGAAGGGTTCAGTGTGAACATCTTGCAGTGAGACCCTGTCTGCCCCTAGAGAGACCACAGAGAGGAGGGAGATGATGTGGGGGAACTACAGTCTTAGTGGGTTCCCAAACTCAGCTGGATGATGCCCCAGGCAGCCTGTCCTCCATTTGAAGGTGGCCCAAATCTGAGCAAGGGTTTGGACAGGAGCGCTGGTTGTCTGTATGCTCTCACCCTGTCCCCTTGGCACTGTCCCCCCTTGAACCCTGCTGCAGCCTTGGTGGCACAGCCAGAGCTGCTGTCTGGCAGCAGCACTGGAGCATCTCCTGTGGGTGTGCTGTGCTCCAGGGGCAATCGATGCTGGAGCTGGTGTTGTTTACCAGCTGGTTAATCACTGACAGGCCATGCCACCCCACCACTGCTCTGTGCCACCACGCCTGTCCCCAGCCCTGAACATCTCCCAGCCCCCTGACAAGAGCCTGCTTTGGCCAAGTGCTTGGGAGGGGGCAGATGAAGAGAAATGCTATCGATTTTGGATCCTGAAGTGCAGCATCAATAATTCAGAGCAGAGCAATCGGTCCTGGCTGGGAGGAGGAGGTGGGAGGAGGAGGTGTGAGGAGGAGGTAAAAGACAGGATTGCCGTCTGTGTAGCCCGGCCTTGGATGAATATTGGATGAAGCTGCAGATTGCTGTCAGCAAGATAACTGGTGTCTGCCCAGGGCTGTCCCTGCCTCAGCTGGGTCAGGATCTGTACTTGGGGCAGGCAGGATTGGGGTGCCTTGGAGAGCCCCTGACATGGGGTGTGCTGGCTCCTGCCTCCCCATGGGGCTAAAGCTATTGCCACAGAGCTGAGGATGCAGAGGGAGAAGAGGGGCTGGGGAGGGTGCCAAACCCCTCCAGAGCCTGGGGAGAAGCAGGAGGGAGCAGCATCCTGCCTGGGTGCCACCAGCACCCCAGAGGATGCCAGGCAGCAAGCAGCATGGCTACCTCCTGGTACTTGGCTTAAGGTGAGGGTCCTTCCAAACAGGGAAGAAAATGAGCATCCCCATGGCACTGGTGAGAATGAAGCCCCGTGCCAAGCTCTGCTTTCCAGGAACCCCTTTGGCAGAAGCATGGAGTCTTGGCTGTAGGAGGCACCAGCCCTTTGGGGCATGATGCCAGGGGTCCCCCTGCTCAGGGCACCATCCAGCCTGGTGTGTTTGACAGACCTGAGAGGTCAAGGCAAGCTGGCTGCAGGTGAGGCACATCTTGGAGCATGAAATCCAGCCTGAGGCAGTTGCATTTGCTCCAGGTTGGAGTTTGGGATTCCCTGGGCTGGGGTGCACCAGAGATTTCCCCATGTGCTGTGGGTTTAACCCTTGCCTTTCCTTTCCCAAGGCCTGGCAGGTTTTTCAGCTGGCTGTTGGGCTGGGCAGGATCTTATGGCTGAATCAGGAGATAGCTGCTTATTCATGGTGAGGGTTTGCAGAGCAGGAGAGAAAGGGGCAGAGATGTATGGTAGCCATGGATGGGCTCTGAGTTTGGATCCCAGCAAAGGTTTATACTCTGATACATGCTGTAGCTTGGCCACATCCTTGGGTCTTGGAGAAGAAGGTCTCCCAGTGACCATACATTCCCCTCTGGAGCATGTTCCATGTACTCCACACCCAGGGACATCAGCCCTGGCCATCACCATGGACACAGGATGTGCTGCACTGTTTTGCCCTGCCTCGAGAGGGTGAAGGTGGGGGAGAAGGGGACTTGGTCCTGGGTCCACTTTGCTGCGTTCCCTGCTGCTGTGGCCACGACAGGGCAGCTCTCCCAGCACTGAGCTCCGCAGCGCCCATGGCACTCACCCCACCAACTCTGCCACTGCGTGGTGTCATGTCCCGCTCAGCCCAGCCAGATGTAATTAGCTTGTTGAATCTTTACTTCCTCCGGCCTCATGTTAATCACTTTTCACATTGCTTCCTTCCCAGTTCCCCCTGGCCTGGCTTGCCTTTTCTGTTGCTGATGTGCCTGGAGAGGGGAGCAAGGGGACTCAGCTGGACATGGAGTAGGGGTCCCACTCTGATGCATCCTGCCTCAGAGACAGGCTCTGAGCCAGCAGACAGATGGGCAGGGAGATTGCTCAGCACAGGGAGGTGAGAAGATTGAAGGCTGGAGAAAAGGCAGTGAAGCTAGACAGCAAGGGAGCCTGTTGGGACAGCCCAGTCTTGCAGTCCTGTTCCACTGATGGAGGATTGAGATCTTGAAGTCTAATGGGAGAAGTTGGCTTGGATTGTGTTGGGCTGCAGCATGCTGTGAGAGCTCAGTGGGGCTTCTGTCACCTCCCCCCTATGAAGGGCAGGATTAGACCCAGGACTGGGCACAGGTGGGAATAGAGGTGCCCTGCCCAGGGCTCTGTGTGGCTGTGGTCCCTGGAACACAGGTAGCAGGACATTCCACACGTTGTCTGCGCTTGGCTGCAGCATCCCCTCCCAGGGATGCAGACAAATGTCTCATTCCCCATGGGCATCTGCCCAGGGGCTTGCTGTGCCACTGGAGCAGGGGGAGGCCAGATCAGAAGCAGCTTTTAGGTGAGGTCTGTAGAAAACTTGCCCAAAGAGACATTCTAATAACCACTGCTGCCAGGCTGGGGTCTCTGCCCGGCTGCCCACAAGCAGGGCTTTGGGTAGGCTGCAGGCAGCTCCCACCCTGG
>NW_009930015.1:0-7354 GCF_000696875.1 Nestor notabilis | reverse complement strand
CACCCGATGGGGCACGTTCCCCTCCAGCAGCAAGCAAGGTACCTAGGGCTGGCAGACCCCAGTGATGGCTCCTCCTCATGCCATGGGTCTTGCACGTGGCTGTGATTTACTTGCAGGTGCAAAGAGGTGCGGGGAGAAGGAGGTGAAGAGGGAAGAGGTGAGGGTGACAAGTGTCGGTGGAGGTGACCGGTGAACAAGGCTGAGCACTGAGGTGCATGCAAGGTGGGGCACTGCTGGGGGTCAGATTTGGTGGTTTGGGATGGGGCAGAGGGGCTGTTCCTGGGCTGTGTAGCAGCAATGTCCCAGTGAGAGATGAGCTTGAGGGTCCCTGCCCATGGTTCAGCTCCAGGGTTGGTGCCAGCATGTGCTGCTGTTGGGTGAGAGTTAGGAGCACCCACTGATGCCAGTTCTGCACCCCTCTATCGTTTGCAGTGGTGCCTGTGCCAGGCTGTGTAGGTGCAGGGGTGAGAGCTGACCTCTAAGTCCCTTGGGCAGTTGTGTGGTCTCCCTCCTCCTCTGCAGCCTGGGTGCCCCGAGGGACCCCAGAGGGTGCTGGGGCGGGAAGAGGGAGGGCCAAGACAGGTCTCTCCTCCCCTGCCCTCCCCTCTTCTCCCTTGCTGGGTCTGTTGCTGTCAGACCAGCTGCCTGCTGGGGCTGTGCCTGGGGGATGTCGGTTGCTGGGGCACCCTGGGACCTGCAGGGTCTGCAAACAGTGGGCATCATCCTGCTGCTCTGCTCCAGCCTCAAGCTACTCCATGCCCTGGGCATCATCGACTTGTCCAGGGGAGGTGGGACAGGGATGGGGATGGGGTTGGGGTTGCAGTGGGATGGGATATTGTGGTGGAGTTGCTCCTTGCCTCCTGTCCCAGGGGCTGCAGGGAGGCTGGGGGAGATTTGGAAGGATTAGTGTGTTTTGGGGCTTTTCTGTGTGTGTGTGTGTGGGGGGTTACTAGGGTGTGTGAGGGCGTCTGGTGGAATTAGGGTGTAAGGAGCTGGGGAAGTGAGGGTGTTTGGGAGTGCTGGGGTGCTTGGGGGGGTACTGGGTGCAGGGATATCAAGGGTGTTGGGGTGGGAATATCTGGGGACACTGGGATATGGGGTGTTGGGGTGCAGGATGCTAGAAAGTTACAGTATCTGGGAGCATTAGGGTGGGAAATATCTGGGTCTGGAGGCACTGGGGTGTGGTAATGTGTGTGGTGCTGAGGGACTGGGACTTCTGGGGTGTTGAAGTCTGGGGGATGAAATTGGCATGCAGAGGGCTGGGCTTTGTCAGATGATGGGGAAAAGGCTGCAGGTGGCTGGGGCTCAGGAGATGGGTGGGAGCAGGGGGCAAGAAGTGATGGATGTGGGGTATGGCACCGTGCAGGGGAAGTTTTCCCCCATTGCTGCAGGAATTGGCAGCTATGGGGGGAGTGTGGCTGAAAGAGGCTGGAGCCCCTGGCCCCTTTGCCCTGCCTGTGGGGCTGTGCCAGGGCTGGGAAGGGAAGGGGCTGCTGTGGGTACTGAGCTCCCTGGATTGGCATGTGGGTGCTGAGGGTAAGGCTGGATGTGGCCAGACAAGAGGACCCAAAACATGTCAGAGTGATGCACGACCTGTTGGTTGTGTCTGGTGAGAGTGGGAGTGCAGAGAGCTGCACATTGCTGCTGCCTTGTCTCCTTTGGCTGCCTTCATTGGCTGTGGCAGGGACATCCTGGCTCAGACAAAGGCTGCCAAGAGACTTCGCACGGGTGTGATCTGGGGTTTGTTTGCCCCCATCCCATCTGCTTTCTGGCTAGCGCTGGCAGCTGGGATGCTGCAAGATGAAGGGACTGCAGATCGCATTCCCTTGGGCAGGCAGATCTTGGGATGGGAGCTGTGATGGGATGACATCCAAAGGACCAGTTGGTAGCTGATCAGAGGGAGGAGAGGAGGGGGCTGTGCCCAGGAAGTTCCTTCAAGCCCCTTGTGATGGAGGATGTCCCTGAGCTGCCTGGGATCTGGCCGGGGTGAGGCTGAGGCATGTTCAGGATTTGTCCCTGTTCGTTGTTGGGGAGGGTATGGATGGCATCCAGGAAATGGGTATGCAGAGCACTGGCTCTCTTACAGGATACACTTCCTGCAGCCAAGAGGAGCTGCTGCTCTGCTGGGGCATTTTGGGGGTATTGGTATATTTCTGGGCATTTAAGGTGCCTCCTCTGGCACCTTAGATGTGCCACTTCCTGCTGCCAGAGATGTCCCTGTCATGGAGGTGGTGATGGGGACCCTGCAGGATGTGTCCCTGTGCTTAGGTTTTGTGGCAGGGTGATGACCATGGCTGTCCCAGTCCTGCAGCTTTGCTGGCTGTGTTTGAGCAGCCTCTGAGCTCCTCTGTCCCTTGGCACCTGTATCCTGTCCCCTTCTCTTCTCTTAACATTTTGTACTCAGAGATTATTATTCTGCCGACATCTCCTTTGGGCACAGCCAGGCTGTCTGGGAGCACTGTCACAGGCTGGGGATGGGAATGGGAATGGGAATGGGGACAGTGCTGCTGTGAGCCCTACTTCACTCTCCCTCCTGGCCCATGCCTCTGCCTCCCTTCGGTTCCTGCTCAGCACGAGGGTTGTGCAGCCCCTCTCCTCTCCCTGGTACTGTGGAACCCTTTCCCTGGGTCTCTTCTGCCCCATGAACCACATGTCTCACCCAGCAGCTCTGCTGCTCCCAGCACCTTCAGCCCTGATGCTCTGGGTGTCTGGGCTGAGGCTGCCCCTGTCCCACCCGCAGGACAGGGACTCACTGCCTGTCCCCTGCCCTGGGAGATGCCAGCTCTGATTTCATTCCCCTAATGGATGACTGTCTGGCCCCCGCAGCTGCTGCAGGCACCTTAGCACTGGTTACACTCGGCTCTGTCACTGCTGACTGATGAGGGTCGTTTGCAGAGCTGCTGCTGGCGGGACCCACCCTGACCCCCTGGGGCAGCTGGGGGAGCTCCCGTCTCCATTGCAGCCTTCATTGCAGGCCCCCATGAGCTGTGGTCCCCTCACCAGGAGGTGACGCTGCCCAAGGCGCTGCAAAGGGGGAGCAGAGCTGGGGGCTGGTGGACCCTGCTCAGAGCTAAAACTCTACATAGGGATGACTGTAAGATACAGATTGTAGGGGCAGCTGGGCTCAGCATTGCTGCCCAGATGGACCCAGAGCCATGGCCTGGCAGGGGGAGCTTGGTGACATGCCTCTGGCCTCCCAGGAAAAGGGGATGCTCTGGAAAGGGATGGAGGCTCCTACTGAAAAGAGTGTGTTCTGGGAACTGCTGATCCCTTCCCCATGCTCCCCTGGCCCTGCTCTGCCCCTTCTTCTGGCTCATCCCCCTCCCCTGGCTGGGGTTTGCCCTCCTGCTTCCCAACCATGCTATCTGAAAAGGTAGAGGGTCCCCTCGCCCAGTGCCTTCTCCCACCCCATCCCTGCTCCTAGGGCAGGGTGCTTGGCAGATTGTCCCTGGGGTACCAACTCCTCCTGCCCTTCCACCCGATCCAGTGTTGCCCCATGGAGCCAAGCGGCTGACGCTTTGCTCCCATTCTGGAATGTGCTGTGGACAGGCATTGAATTGGGGATGCTAAGGAGGGTCTTGCTGTGGAACACACATCTTCCACCCATCATGGTGATGCATTTATTAACGAGTTACTGACAGAGGGAGTGGGGGAGTTTTGTCACTGCTGGTTTGTTATTGTAGGGTCTTTTCTAGCAGGATGATGCTAGAAGGGGTGGGTTGGTCTCCCCAGCCAGCCATCACTGGGAGGGTGCTGGTGGCTGTGGCTCTGTGGGGGGAGGGCAGGGACATAATTATGTATCAGGCTGACACTGGCTCCTGCTTTTTCTCTGGGGAGACCATGGAGCAGGCCAGGCTTGGGTCCTCCTTGGGAGGGGGAGTGTCATCCCAGCACCGTATAACCCCCTGACATAGCAGCACTGGCTGGATCCAGCACCAAAGGACACCTCAGCTGCTGGTGACTCAATACTGAGTGGTCCACAGGTTACTGCTAGGGCCAGGGATTCGCCTGCTGCAGGTCCCTTCAGAGCCAGTGTCCAGCAACCTGTGGAATTAATTTCAACAGAGGGTGGAAGTGGGGGTGGGAAATCCCTTCCCCTTTTGGTGCTGCCCAAGGATGGAGGCTCCATCTGTGTGTGTGTTTCAAAGATGCTGGGCTGTGGAGTGACGCATAGGAAATGACAAGCCACTTAACCTAGCAGACCTCCCACTGCAGATAAAACACTGCCAGCTCTTCCTTGTTTTGTGCCAGGCACTTGATGGCTCTTGCAGAGAGGTGGAGTGGCAGAGTGATGGCTGGAAAAGGAGCTGTCGCTGGCAGGGACAGGGCTCTGTGATGTGGAAATCCAATGGGTCCAGTGGGGAAGGACACAGCCAAGCTCTGCTCCTGCTTTGGGCAGAGCTGTTTCCCAGCAAGGGAGAGCCCAGAATGCCCCCAGACTTGCTCACGCTTTGGATGCTGGGATCAGAAAGGGGATGGTGTGTCCTGCCCAGCAGAACTCTCAGGTGCACCAAAGCCAGGACAGCAAAACCCCAGCCCTGGTCACCCCTCCCCTGTTGTTAAGCTGCATGTGCTGAACGTGCACCCTCCCCTGCCCTGGGGCCCCCGGAATCGGGCCCTCTTCGGTTTCCTCCTTAAGCAAACGCCCATGTTCTTTATTTTATTTTTTCTTTTTCCTTCTTCATAACAAACTAAAGTGTAACTTGCACCCGACCTGACCTACTGCACGTGCCTATACCTGCTGCCCCTGTGAGTCCAACCACAGTTTACTCTTTGTTGCATCTCTCTCGCTGTGTGGTTTCCCCCCACCCTGATCCTTCCCCTGGTCCATCACTCTGGCATTGGGTGTTGCTCTGCTCACCTTGTCCCTTTCCTCTGGGTGAAGGGGCTGTTCCTGCCTCCCAGGTCTCTTCTCATAGCTCGGAGGGACCCAGAGCGTCCTTGGAAGGCTGAAAGGTGCAATTTCCCTTTCCCTCTGTGAATTAAAGCCCTAGAAAAGTAGCTGGGTCAAACTATGTTTGTGCACAACTGATGCCTGCTTCTAGGAAGGGAAAAAGCCTCTTTCCTCACCTGCCTGCAAACCCCAGAGCAGACAGGAGCCAGGCTGTGCTGTCCTGTCAGCACCAAGATCCCTACATGTTTGCACATCACTAGCACCCTCCTGTGGATGCCACTTCCCCAGAGACAAGTTTGCCGTCTCTGAGTGGCTTTATGTGATGTCCTGCTGGGACAATGACCTCCTGGAGCTGTTCTCCATTGCTGCAGAGTGATGGAGCTGCCTGCCCCAGCCTGCTGCCTTGGTGTGAGCTCAAAGGGTCCCAGCTCCTGCCTGTGGGCACTTGAGGACCAACCTGCCTAGCAGGATGCAGATCCACATCCCTATCCTGGAGCTGGGTACCATGCAGCACCATTTCTATAGCACCTGGGGCTCAGCTCAGCCCCACAAGGCTAAGCAAGCTGCTGGAGAAGTTCCATCTGCAAGCCCTCTAGAGAAACAACCCTAAGACCAGGGTTTGGGATGAAGGCATCATGACCTGCTGCTTGCAGATATCCAGGGTGCTTGGAGCAAACACGATGTCAGTGGAACCCCAGAAGGACTTTGCACCTTTCGTCCCATTGGTGCCCTATGCTGCTGCCTGCCTCCCTTTGGGGGCTGGAGCCCAGCACGGCCTTCATCCCCTCCTTTTCTCCCCCTCCCTGCCTGTGGCATTAGTCCTGCACTGAGTTTGCTGGCTTGAGGCACTGTGGGGCCCTGCGGGAAGGGAGGGAGCGGGTCAGTGGCTGTGGGGCAGCACCAGCTGGGAGAGATGGGGCTGAGCAAAGACATTGAGGTCCAGATGGGGGAATAGGAGATGGTGGTGGTGTCTGTGCAGTAATGGGACCTGTTGTAATGCAGGGACACTGGAAGTGAAGGCCATGGGCCAGGCTAATGTGTGGAGCCCCTCACCCTGCCCCATAGCCTGGCTGAGGCAAAGCCCTGAGCCCTGTTCCCCTTCTGGCTGTCTGAAAGCAGGTCCCTGGGTTCGTATCCCAGTGCTGTGTTGGGGAGGGGTGCATGCTGCAGTCAGGCTGCATGGCTGGGTTCGGTGCATGCTTTGTGTTCAGCTGTTGGGTGCCAGCAGGATCAAATCCGGCCCTGAGCTTTCGGGAGGATACGATGCCCTGGCTGTAGGCTGTTTCTTGGGCTCCATCCTGCACAGCCCCATGGGGAGGGGAGGATCCCCCGGGAGCAGGTATTTGTCCTGGGAGCTAATGGGCAGAGTCCAGCCCTGCCATCTCCTGGGTCTCTGGGCTGCTGGGAATCTCCAGTGCACCCCAGCATGCTCCAGTGGTGGGGTGCAGAGGGGCTGGGTGTGGGTAGACCAACAGGGTTGCCCCTTTGCCATCCCTATGCTTCCCAGGGAGGGAACCTCCAGTGCCGGGTTTGTCCTGAGATGAAGCTGAAAGGCCAAGCAGAGCCTGGGCTGGGCTTTGCCTTCCTGCTCCTCTGGCCTCACACTGCATGTGCTACCTCCTGCCCCGCTCGCCTGCGCCGGGTGCCCACCCTGCAGCTGCTGGGTCCGGGGCCGTTGCTCTGTTAACTCTTCTGCTTGGTGACTCCTTCTTTCTTCCAGGCAACCCGCCGGGCCAAACTAAAAAAGCGCTGAAGCAGCGATTCCTCAAACTGCTGCCCTGCTGCCGGCCCAAATCCATCCCCTCGCTCAGCGAAAGCAAGTGCTTCTTCTTGCCTTTGTGTGTGTGTGTCCGCAGCGGTGCTGCTGCCTGCCCTTCGCCCTGGCCCTGCCCAAGGGAAAGGGACACCTCCACCACCCCCCAACTCTGGGTTTGGGGCTGTCAGGATCAGTCCTGCCTTGGAGGGGTCCGATCCGATGGGCTCTGCACCCACCTCTGTCCTCACCTGCTTCCAGGCTGTTTTTCCCCCTATCCAGCTCCCCGAAGCGGCTCCCACAGAATGCACAGTGGCAAGACCTGCTTTGGAGTTGACTTGGAGAAGTGGGACCCTCCTGGCACTGTTTTAAGAGCAGGGAGGTTGTTGCTTGCAGCTCATTGCTGGTTTGGAGATGGAGGTGTGATGGAGGGGAGCAAAAGGGGCTGAGCAGAGAGCAAGCATGGAGCTGCCCAGAGCCCTCTACCCACTCTGCACTGGGTGTGCTTGGCCCCTCGGTGATTCCAAGCCCCTAGACAGGGTCACCCCCTGCCCCACAGTGCAAGCTGACCTCCCCCTGGGAGAAGAGGTGAGTATGGAGGGGCAGGGGATGATCCACCCCATGTATGGGGGGTACCTGCTGTAGGGTCATAGTCCCTCTTGGTTGCAGTGGGGTCTGGGGGTGCTGGTTGCTGCAAGCAGGGGTTG
>NW_009930014.1:0-1569 GCF_000696875.1 Nestor notabilis | reverse complement strand
ACTCTTGAAGCTGCTTAAAAGAGCAAAGGATCAATAATGCTGCCAGTTTGGCATTTTTAGTGGTGAATCACTTAAATGAATTCAAGCTAGGTTAATCTCTCTTCCCTCCTACTTTCAAATCAGCGAGTTCACTCTATTCAGAGTGTCCCAAAGGGTGAATGCACATCTTACAGCGTACCTTGTGAGTGTGCTAGGAGCAACAGAAAAGAATGTGAGGATCAAGAATTCCTCATAGGATTCAACCTGCAATATTATACTCTTCTTTTAGCCTATATGTGTTGGGAGACTGGGAAAACAGGACAAAAGCATCATAAGATGTTCAGTGCTGAGTCAGACATGAAATACTGCGTTAAAGTAAAAAGCACTGCTATGAGTTTCACTCAAATAGGTTAGCAGATGGTCTGTGTCAGTGACGTGTGAGGCACTGGTACAAGTGCTTGCTATGATCCCAGTCAGAAAGGCATTCAGTGAGGTATACTCTGCAAGGTATTGATTAAAATACCATTTATTGGAACTAACAAGAAGGAAAGGGCAAATAGATAATCTTCTATCCCTTCCAATGTTGGGAATTCGATGTCATGCAGCACTGGACAGACATCCAGCTGGGACACAGCACAATGTGCAGAAACCCTTGTGTGGAGAGGGCTGCTGGCAATGATGGTTTTCAGCATTCTTATGGGAGCTTTTCTGTGAAGGGCGTTTTATCAGTAATTTTTGCTATTGAGCAAAATAAAGCTTGCATGAGAGTGTGCTGCTTCACTGTAAGGTAAAGACATGGTGGTGTAATTGCTGCCTTAGCATCCTCTGGTATGATGACCTGGCTTAGCATCCTCTGATATGATGACCTTACCAGGTTTATCCTGCAGCCAGGGTGTATGTGCAGCACATACAGCACAGACTGCAGCTACTCCCCTGAATTGTTCTCTGGATCACTGAGAGTATGAAGTAATCTACTGATTGGGATCATTATGGAATGCAACTTTTGAGACCAAGTAGCCTGCATTGTTCCTTCCTGCAGCAAGGGAAAGGTATGTCTCACAGCTCTCAAATGACTGCTGTGCTTGCAAACGGGTAGTTGACCTGATCATTTGCAGTGATTCTAGCCACTTCTAAAGGGGCCAGATTGTCCATCTGTATGCATGGAGTTTGCGTATTGAACCGATTTTTTCTGGACGCTGTTTTTGCACCCCTTATGGGTTAGTTTGGATAAGGAGTGCAGTGCTCCAGAGGTGGTGTTTGGGTACCCTTCACTTTACCGTGGCCCTGGCTTACTGGCTTTCAGCATCATAAGCATCATGGAAGAACATATGCTAAAATTAGCAATCTGTTGATTAAAATGTCCAGAAGAATGCCTAAAACAAGAGAGAAAGCACTTCTTTGTGAACCAGAACGATGATGCAGAATCCTGTTTTCCAAGGAAAGCTGGTGTTAGCAATGTTATTTATTAAACAGCCCTCAGAGGGGGAGGAAAATTCTGTTTGAATTTTTTGGTTGACGGTTTTATGCTTGTGGCTTTAAAGATGTTGTGTTTGTTTCTGCTTTAAAAAGTAGGTACAAAGTAGGGAATGA
>NW_009930013.1:0-3645 GCF_000696875.1 Nestor notabilis | reverse complement strand
GTAGCTGTGCCTGGGATTGCCCCAGCTCAGGTGTAGGACCTTTCAACTGACTTGGTTTAACTTCATAAGGTTGGCACTGGCCCACCTCACAAGTGTGTCCAGGTCCCTCTGGATGGCATCCCTTCCCTCCAGCATATCAGCCGAGCCACACAGCTTGGTGTCGTCGGCAAACTCGCTGAGGGCGCATCAATCCCACTGTCCATGTCACTGACAAAGATGTTGAACAACACAGGTCCCAACACCAATCTCCGAGGGGCACCAGTCGTTACTGGTCTCCAACTGGACATTGAGCCATTTACCCCAACTCTTTGCGTGCGGCCATCCAGACAGTTCTTTATCCACTGAGTGGTCCATCCATCAAATTGATGTCTCTTCAATTTAGACACAAGGATGTCATGCGGGACAGTGTCAAACGCTTTGCACAAGTCCAGGTAGATGATGTCAACTGCTCTGCCGCTGTCCATCAGTTCCGTAGCCCCATCATAGAAGGCCACCAAATTGGTCAGGCAGGATTTCCCCTTAGTGAAACCATGCTGGCTGTCCTCAAGTGTCTCTTCTCTGTGGTATGTGTTTTAAGCAGGTGTGTAAATTTTCTTTCTTCTGAATGTTTTTACAGGTACAGGAAGTGATCAGAGAGTTAAAGGAGATCATGCAAATGGAATGTGCTCACATGGGGCTGCATTGGCCAGTACAAGCATGATGTTCACCTGCTGGTGCAGGGCTCTCATGAACTCCACATCCAAGGAACGAAGCCTGTGGGGTGAACCCAGTGAGCACCATTCCCCTAGACCCTTCTCCCTGTCTCAGCTGTGCAGGCATGAGTTGCTTGTACCAGTGGTCAGAGGGTGAGATGAAGTAGAAGCAGCAGTGGATGGACATGGTTGTCCTGGAATATTCTTCCTGTTGAGGCTGCTTTCAGAAATACTGCTTGAACTCCTGGTCCATGTAGTCAACCACTGGTTTCCAGCTTGGGGACAGGGAGGTGACTGCTTGAGTCCCCTGTGGGACCCCCAGGATTCCCAGGACCCCCAGCTCAATGCTTGCCATGGCTCAAGCATCACAGCCTGACAACCTATAAGTATCCCATCCTCAAAGCTGCTGGCACTTGTGGTGGTGCTGCCCAGCCCTGTGGAGATGCTCACAGCATGCCCCAGTCAGTGGTGTTGATGACGCCACCAAAGCTTGGTATGTCCACAATGGTCAGGCACAAACACTGTTCCTGGTGTTCACCAGATGCTGGGTGATCACTGTCTGGGTGATGTGCTCTCTCTGGTGTCTCCTCCTGCCCAGCATTTAGGGTTTTCTGCAGGGTCCCCAGCAAGTGGCCCCATGACACTGGCTGCAGCAGGCACATCCCATCCCACAGCTCCATTCAGATGGGTCCATTGTCTCAAAGATTGGTGTGAGAAGCTGATGTCCATTGTCTGAGAGATGGATTTGAGGAGCTGAGACAGGATTCCACCATCCATTGCCTGAGCGATGGGTGTGGAGCTGCACTATCCATTATCTCAAGGACTCCTGTGAGGAAATGCTGTCCTTTATCTCAAGGATTGCTGACAATGTGCAGGTGAAGAGCTGGCTGCAAGGTCAACAAAACTGGATTCACCTGATCCAGGAATGTGCAGTATATGACATTAAGAACAGAGGTACTGCCCTCAACACATAATTAAAGGGGAAAAAGGTAATCACCGTGGTGGCCACCCACCTCTGATGACAACTACTGACCCTTGGGATGGTGGTGACTATCTCTTTCTGCACCCTGAATTCTTGCTTAATTTCTCTCCTTTTTTCTGAGCTGTCCTATCGCTATCTTTTCTGTAATAATAATTTATCTTTTTATAATAAACTGATTATGGTACTTGACCTCACATCTTAATTTCATTCTGGGGATCACAAACAAAATATTTCTGGCACTGGGTTCTTCTCCTGTCAGACCGTGACACCTTCCATGAGGACATGGGTGGCACATGCCGGATGGTGCCCCAGCACCCTGCAGCACCCACCCCAAGCCTGCTTTGCCAGGGAGCAATGCAGGAGGAGACATCCTTGGAGGGAACACAGCAATATGACATAGTGCTCTGTGGGAGAACAGCACGGATGGGGACAGCCCGGGGGGTGTGATGCTGCAGTGCTCTGCAGGGCAGCAGTACGGACGGGGGGACACAGCAGTGATATGTTGGGAAGCAAGTTTGCTGATACAAAGCTGGGGCAGTGGCTGATATACCTGAAGTTGTGCTGCCTTTGGACCGCAATAGGCTGGAGAATTGGGCAGGGAGAAACTTGATGAGGTTCAACAAGGGCATGTGTAGAGTCCTGCACCTGGGGAGGAAAAACCTCAAATACCAGTTGGGTGTTGACCAGCAGTTTAGCTGGGAAGGACCTGGGACTAGTGGTAAATGATAAGTTTACAACGAGACAGCCCTTGAGCCAGGAGGGAGCGACAAGAGTATCCTGGGGTGCACCAGGAGTTTGGCAGGAGGTCGAGGGAGGTGATTCCTCGCCCTCCACTCCACCCTGGTGAGGCCACATTGGAGCACTGTGTCCCATTCTGGGCTCCTCAGTAACAGAAAGACAAGAAGGTATTGGAGCAGGTCCACCAGAGGCCACAAGAATGATCAGGGGTCTGGAGCACCTCTTAGGAGGAGAGATTGCAGGAACTGGGCCTGGTTAGTCTGTAGAAGAGCAGACTGAGAGGGGATCTCATGAATGCAGAAATGTATCCCAAAGATGGGTGCCAGGAGGATGATGCCAGACTCTTTTCAGTGGTGCCCAGTGACAGGACCAGGAGCAACGGCCATAAAGTGAACCATGAGAAGTTTCACCTCAACATGAGGAAGAACTTCTTTACGTTGAGGGTGGTAGAGCCCTGGAACAGGCTGCCCAGGGGGGCTGTGAGGTCTCCCTCTCTGGAGACATTCAAACCTTCCTGGAGCCACTCCTGTGTACCCTGCTCTGGGTGGCCCTGCTCTGGGTGGCCCTGCCTGGGCAAGGGATTGGACTGGGTGATCTCCAGAGGTCCCTTCCAACCCAAACAATTCTGTGATTTCTCAGACCAAGATATGGCAGGGATGTTTTCAACTGGAATGAGCCCAGCCTTGTCTCATCTCCCTACCTTTTTTTGGCTCGTTTCCCTTGTGAGTGCTGTGTCAAGGTCAATTCAACCGTCCTGGCCAGGCTACTCCTCCTACAGACAACCACCTGCATTTTCACGTGCTGGCTGGTTTTCCTTGACTCTGGTCTCTCCTTCCCACCCGTTGCTGGCAGGGTGCCGTGATCCCTTCACCAGCACTTGGCTTCAGAAATGCCGCCCAGAGCCAAGGTGCTGGGTGCAGCGCTTCCTCTGCGGGGTTAAGCAACCGTGTATCACCGACCTTCCTGAGGGACTTTGTCTCCCCGGTATCGCACAACACATCCCTCTGTCCTAGGTCTGCTGGCGTTTCACAACGCCAACGCCCAGTTCTGCCGACAGCCCAGCGGAGCTCCTGCAACGCAGCCATTGCAGCGGAAGCACTGGGAGGGGAGGAGCAGCCCTGAGCGCCGGAATCACCGAGGTACCGGGAGTCCTGCCCAAGCTCACGCTCTGCACCCCATTCTGGTCTTGCTCTTTTCTCCTTTTATTTGCGCTTTTACCAAACAACCTCCTCT
>NW_009930012.1:16860-17060 GCF_000696875.1 Nestor notabilis | reverse complement strand
CTCAGGTGGATGCTGGGGGAACATCCACCTGACCCCGTCCTGCCCTGCAGCATCTCCACTCCTGCTCTGGCAAATCCCAGCACCCCACTTGCAGCATGTGGGACTGCGAGTGGGGCAGGAGCTACAGGGCTGGAGCTGAGGGTCTGTGTCACCCTGGCAGGGTTGCCCCCCCTCCCCAGGGGGCCCAGGGCTCTGCAGCC
>NW_009930012.1:10699-16768 GCF_000696875.1 Nestor notabilis | reverse complement strand
GGGCAATTCACACCCGCTAACAATAACAATTTTAATTAGTTTCCACTACAAATCTGAAACGGCATCATTAACATTTAAAACGCTTGCGATCGGCAACTCCAGTGCAGGCAGGACCTGGGTGGGCTGGGGGGGAGCTGTGGGCAAGGCTCAAGGGTGCAGGTGGGATGTGGAACCTGCTAATGGGGGAGTCCAGTGCACACACAGGGTACGAGGGGAAGGGGACATGGCCCAGGGGCTCTCACCCCATCTCCCCTAGGCCCTCTTGAACCCTCTGCTCCCCCAACAAGCTTTGCTACGGACTTCCCACTGCCCCACAGCATCTGAAGACCATGAGTATTGGGGTCAAGCCCATCTCAGTCCTACACCCCACCGTGTGCCCCACAGCAGCCTCCAGTGACTTTCCCCCAGGCAAACCTCTCCAAGCACAGCTCTGTTCAAGCAACCCTGTGAAGATGGGGAAGACCTTGCAGGAGCCAGGTAAGGATGGGAATAGGCTCCTCTCTCACATAAGCTGTGAGACTGACTGGGGAAGAAGTGATGGTGCCCTGGAGGAAGATAAAGGGGTGTTTTTATGGGTGGGAGGAGACAGCGCTCTAGAGCACAGAATGGGGTTGAGAGGCTCTGGCTGGTGCAGGCTGCGTGCAGATCATCCATCCCCTATGGGCACACATGAGGAATGCTCCTTGGACCAGCCCCTCCAAGCTGATACACCCTTGTTCCTCTTACCCCCAAGGCCTTTTTTCACCAGCTGCAGCCGGTAGGGTAAGGGGATGGGGGCTCTGGGCAGGCTCCTGCAGCGTATGGAGGGTGGGCAGCAGAGATGAGGTGCAGGGAGCAGAGCAGGGTTAAAGGCAGCTGCAGAAGAGACCTGCTGCTGTCAACCTGCACATGCTGGCGTCCCACAGCCCTCACCCTTTCCTCTGCCTGCTCGCCCTGCCTCCTCTGCAGCCTGGCACAAACTCACACAGCCCCATGTTCCCACTGCTCCTGCCTCTGCCTGTGCCTGTCCCCCGCTGGAGGCATCTGCGTTCCGCACTTTACCCTTGCTTGGTTTGCTCAGGCATGTGCGGCAGGGGACCACACTGCAAGAAGTTGCTCCAGGCGCTACAGGCAACAAGGGAAAAAGACGATGCCATTGATGCTGTGGTCCAGCTGCTGCCTCTGGGATGGGGGTTGCATGTCCCCATGGACCCTGGGCTCAGCTTTCCCTCGACGCCAGATCTGCCTTTGCAAAGCAGAGCCCTCCTCAGGCTGCTCCTGCAGCTCCTGGTGCTGATGCTTGCTTGTCCCTGGAGGAAGCTGGAGGAAGAAACACTTCCACAGTGCCCAGCTCAGGCAACCTGTCAGCGATCACATCAATCATTCAGCCAAGCCTGGCCTCATGGGACATGATGGAGGCAAAGAAACATTCAACCTAAATCAGCCAGTCAAGACTAGCATCAGGAAGTGATAACGTCAATTTCAATTTCACTTGAATCATAAATGACAGTTTACTTGCTACTACTTTTGATCCAGGGCAACAGGAATTTAGCAGCCCCTCAAGGGTGCTCCAGCAATGGGGCAGCAGGCAGGGCTCTCCCAGCCCAAGGAATGGTGTACAGGAGCTTGCAGGGTGATGACAAGGGATGTAGAGAGGGAAGGGTGACCCATAGCCTGGGCTGGGACCTTAGGGTCAGACTGGGGACAGTACTGTGGTCCTGATGCTGTCTGATGTCCTTGGATCTGTTTCTCTCCAGGCTTGTCCATCACTTTGTATGCTGATGGAGGGAGCCGCCTTTCTTAGTGCTTCCCCTCAAGCCAGCAAGCCTATGGACACCAGGACTGGAGCTTTTTCCCTTGTGCCCACCCTGCCATCTGTGGTGCAGGGACACAAGGAGCACTCCAGGGGCTGTGGAGGGTATTGGGTGCCTGTTGTCACAGCAGTGCAATGAGTGGCACCTGGGTGGGAAGAGGACAGTGGCTGTGTCTGTGCAGCAGCCCAAAGCCACCATCATCCACGGCAGACCCTGCAGCACCTCCTGGACCCCTGTGCTGGTGGGGAAGGGCCAGCTGTGTTCAGCAAATCCTCCACTCTGGCTGGATCCCAGCTCTTCCTCATGGCATGGTGACACCCTGCCTGGCCTGTGCCCAGGGTGCAGTGGTCTCCGGACCTGGGACATGCGGCAGAGAAGGGCTGTGCACCTTCCACGCATCTCTTGTAAATGGGAGGTGCTAGGCAGTGGGGAACGGCGTTGGAGCAGGTCTTGGACAAGGAACAAGGGATGGGACAAGAGGAAACGGCCTCAAGCTGCTCCATGGGAGGTTTAGATGGAGATGAGGAGCAATTCCTCACCCAAAGGGTGCTCAGGCATTGGAACAGGCTGCCCAGGGCAGTGCTGGAGTCACCATCCCTGGAAGTGTTCACACCCCGTGTAGACGAGGCCTCAGTGCCATGGGCTAGTGGTGGCCTTGGCACTGCTGAAGAGCGGTTGGATTGGATGACCTTAAAGGTCTTTTCCAATCTGATTGATTCAATGATTCTATGGTTAGTGCTGTTGTGGCCCTGATCCTGCACCTTTCTCCTGGTAGAGATTCCCCTTTACCGCTTCCCTCCAGGATCCCATGCCCAGGAGCAGTCAAGACCATCTCTTCTGCAGAATGGACACTGACAGGCATAGGGCAGGGTGGGCATCTGTGCCTCTTATCCCCAGAGTACCCTAGACTCAACACCATGCAGAGGCAGAGCATCCTGTCCTCACCGGCACACAGTAGAGAGGAAGACCACAGAGATGGGATGATAGAGCCAACACACAAAGCTTTGAGACAGGGTGGTAACATTGCTGCTGAGAGCCCTGAACCATCCCTGCAGCCAGGCCCTGGCCAAAGCCAGGTTGAGCAGGTTCCTGAGGGGCTGGCAGGCAGAAAGCATCAGTGAAGATTACAGCCACCTCCCTTCCCCAGCTACACCGGCTGTTGTCTTGGTGTAAACAAGGTATTTAATATGCAGAAGCACTCATTAGCATCTCCTGGTTGCAGCGGCACCGTGTCTGCAGCTGGACTCACGGGACATGTCGCAGGAAATCTCTACACACAACTTTTAATTACAGACAAATGGGTGGACACGTTGTCACTGCCAGCTCCCGGTGCTTCCTGCCACTCCAGCTCTGCCTCCCCTCCACAAAAACCCGTGGCTGGGGCTGTGAGGGAGTCCTGGGGCAGTGGGGACAATGGGGATGCTGCTGAGCACTGGGACCTTCCAGCAGCAGAGATGCAGCCCCAGCTTGCTGCAGTGTGGAACCAGGTACAGGAGGAGCCCCATCCCTGCTTTGAAGGCTGGGGTCTTGGCAGGGTGGACACATGAGGTGACATAGATGGAAGCCCCCCTCCTTCCCCTGGAGCCTCCCAGACCCTGCCACAAGGTGTTTGAGCCCCCCTGTCCTCTATAATTGCTCGCTGGAGCACAGCCATGGACTGCAGCCATCCCTGACCCCCTTTTGCTGCTCTTCAGGGCCCTGCGGCTCATGATGACAAGGAGACAAGGAAACACTCAGCCTTTTGCTGGGGTCAAACTAATGGATCCTGGAATGGTCCCCGTTCTTCCCAGTGTGCCAACAGAACAGCAGCTGTGTGTGCTTACAGGTCAGCGTGCAGACAGATGGCCACTGCTCATCCATCTTTACCCGAAATCAGAGGTGTTGGCCCAAAGCAGACACTCCAGATTCCCAGTGCCAGAGCTGCCCATCTGCAGTGAGGTGGGCAGCCAGGTACTGCAGAGAGGAGCTGTGCGGGAAAAGGGTCTGGATATGAAACCCACGTCCTCAGAGGGAGTGGTGTGGAAGCAAGCACCAAGCCCAGGGCTAACCCACAGCCTGCAGTCAGGCATCAGTGGAGGAGGCGGACAAGAGACCAGCCATGTGAGGAACTCCTTCTGCACAGCCCAGCTTTGCTCTAGCACTGCTGGAGCCAGCACAGACCCCCCCTTCTCTTGTCCTGGTGTCAAGAGCATGGCCGAGACAGCACTTGGCCTGGGGCACAGGCAGATGTGTTGATCCCTCTTTCCATCACACAAGGAAACTGTCTGAGCTGCAGGCCGGCCTTCTGGTGCTGGGCTGGTGCAGAAAGCAGCTATTGTCCTCCCGGGGCCACCTCTGAGCTCTGGGGTATGGGCCAGCACTCCAGCCCTGCTCGGGCATGGTCTGCCTGCTCTAGAGCAGTGCTGTGTGAGGACCATCTTATACAGGTTTGCTTTTGCAAGCCACTAAGGGAGGATGATTTCTCTCTTGCTTTCCCTTGGGGCCACTTGTATTGCTCGGGGGAGGGAACAGAGGGGTATTTTGCACCCAACCTGTGGATGGTTTGGAGGCTGCAGTGAGCTGCCCCAGGGCACTTTCTTGCACTGGCTGCTGGGCAGCAACAGGTTCTAAGGTCTCTTCCTGCAAAGCTTTTATCAAAAGATGTTTGTTGGCTACCAGAGTTACCTGCAGCTGCATCCCAGCCAGGAGATACTCCTCCTGAGGTAGGCATCAGGCAACAACCAGCAGCCTTCCAGGTCATTGAAAGGATGCTGGAACATCTCGCCTATGAAGACAGGCTGAGAAAGCTGGGGCTGTTCAGCCCACTGAACAGGTTGTCCAAGAAAGTTGTGAAGGCCCCATCCTTGGCAGTGTTCAAGGCCAGGCTGGACACAGGGGCTTTGGAGCAACCTGCTCTAGTGGAAGGTGTCCCTGCCCGTGACAGGGGTTGGAACTGAATGAGCTTTAAGGTTCCTTCCATTCCAAACCAGTCTGTGATTCTATGTCCTGCTCACTCTGGTACCAGCCTTGCCATCCCAGGACATCCTGACAGCTAATGCAGTCTGGGATGTGGGGTGCGAGAGGCAGGCTGGGATCTGTGCAGCGCTGCAAGGAAGAACCAGCTCATTCACGTGTAGTTTGGGCATCTCCACACTGCATGGAGCTGTGCTGTCCCCTTTTTCCCTTGGAGAGGCCAAGCAGGGCTGAGTGTGTTGCTGGCACCACTCTGTGCGTCGTCCCCAGGGACTGCCAAGCCAAGCGCAGGCAGAGCTGCTCTGCAGCCCAGGGGTCATTGGAGGCGACCAGAGAGGTGATGTGTGGACATGTCTCCTCTCCTCCTGATGTAGCCTGGGTGCTTCCATTCCCTGTTGCCCTTCCCTGACTGCAGAGTGAGCTAGGATCCCCTGGAAACACATGAGACAAGGATCCTACCCTGCTCCATCCCCTGCCCAAGCTGGTCTGCTGTCCCTTACATTGCCCTGGCCCTGCAGATCCCCACTGCTAGCCACATCCCAAAATCAGCTCCCTTAAAAATAGCTGTCTGAGAACCCCAGCCTGGCTTGGCACACGCACAGCTGGGAATGAGCAGGAGGAGCTGGGATTCAGCTTGGCAAGAGGGAGCCTGGGAGCCCTCTTGGCTGCCCGGATGGGTGTGTGCACTCACCCATGTAACTATGCACTTATATATAGCCTGGACTTTCTGCACCAGGGCTTGGAGCTGCCAGTTCCTCCCCACAGTGCTAGCACTGCAGCCATGTAGCCACATCAATGCCGGGGTAGCACCTCTTCCAAGGGTGCATGGTCCCCATCCCATGGAAAAGGCAGGAGGGATGCAGCAAGGGCATGAGCCAGGTGGGCAGGAGGTGGGACTGGGGGGCAGTGAGATGGGTGTCTGACTAAGGGTGAGGATGGCTGTGGAAGGGTTGGGAGGGGACATGGACACATGGGGAGAATCCAAGCCAAGGGGAAGGGAAGTGGATGAGAAAAGCCAGGTAGGAAAATCTGAGGGTTTTCATGGAGATGCTGCACTAGGAAATCCAGCAGGATTTACATCTGGAATGGGAAAATCAAGAGAGGGCTAGGAGGAGGGTCTCACCCAGGCTAGGGGGTGAGAAGAAGTTGCTCCATAGCAACTGCCAGAGCTGGGGGAGGGAGGGCTGAGGGGAGGATTAAGGGATGGGGTTTGGCCATGCTGATCCTAAGCTATTGCCTGAACGTCTGTGAAGCACAGTGGGTGTCCCTGTACATCTGTGTGCACAGTGGTCCAGTAGGGCACCCAGCTGCTGCTTGGCCACCA
>NW_009930012.1:0-10668 GCF_000696875.1 Nestor notabilis | reverse complement strand
GGCAGAAGAGAAATGGGGGGGGGGGGGCGGGGAGGGAAACCCCTAGCACCTCCCCAAACCCAACAGCAGGACATCTGCAGCATCCTCTAGCCAGTGCCTTGGGTTAGCCCATGTCCTGATGGGGATAAGCCTCCTGCTCCCTTGAATCCCTCCCAGACACATTGCTTGGGTCTCACTGCTGCTGCAAGGAGAAAGCTCCTCAATGGGGAGGTATTTTTAGACCTGTTTCTTGCAGGTTCCTGATACTCACAACCCTTCAACATGTGAAAACACAGGCCCCTTCCTTGCAGCCAGCCCATCCTGCATGGAAGTTGCGTGCATTGAGAAGCACATGGGCTTGTGCACGGAAGCAGAGGTGTCCCAGCTCCACCACGACCCAGGCAAAGTGTGCCTCCCTCGCCCCACATCACCACCACCGATGACCTGGATTCCTCCCTGAGACACCAGCCGGTGACCTCAGCTATAAACAAAGAAGTGGAATAAAACCAGGGCAAGATAGATGCCTGGTTTATAGGCTTTTTAAAAGCTTTTGACTCATTCTGGCAGTCAGGACTAACCTTAAATTGCTGTGTGATGGAACTGGTGGAAAAACATCGAAGCTGTGCACCGATCCATCAAGAACAGGATAAAAATAAACAGCCCTGGGGCTGGTGGGAGGAGCAGGACCCCGACGTTAACCTCTGCACCCAAGACAGCACCCTCTCTTCACCCTCGGTGCTGAGCATCCTCAGTCACCTTACACATAGGAGGGATGGGGCCCAAGGGCTGGCATCTCCCCCTCTGAAGTTCTTGATGGAAAAGTCCTTGGCTGGGATCCCACTGCTGTGCCTGGGATTCTGCATTGCCCCATGGGACCCCAAGCTGGCATATCTCTGCTTCCCTGACAAGGTTTATAAAGGTAAACATCCTGCTCTGAGGAGTGAGGGCGACTTGGTTCCTAAACAGAGCTCTGAAGCAGGGGCACATGCCAGCCAGACACACCCCCTCCCAGGGCCAATGCAGCAAGGAGCATTGCTGAATGTCCACTCAGCATCTGGCTGGAGGGACAAGCATAGCGAAGCTGAGCTTTACGTACTCTGCATGTTGGAAAGCCAGAGAGAAGCCCAAGCCCATAAGCCAGCCTGGCTGTGCATGGTGACGGGACAGCACCAGCCACTCAGGGCAGGATGGCAGCATCATCCATCACCCCTCCATCTGGGTCCCACTGCCCTGACAGCAGCATCCCCCCAAGAACTGACTGTAGCTGCAGCCTCAGGTCCCAAACCCTGTGTGTACCCCCAGTTCTGCTCTGCCCTAGTGCCCAGGGGTGATTTACAGGAGCATCCACACCAGACCTGTGTCCAAGCAAGCATACCAAGGAGCTGGGTCCAGCGGTGGCTGCAGTCGACCGCAGCGTGCCTGTGGGTGCCAGTGCACAGGGGCTGGTGAGCCCATGTCACCCCGGGGACACAGAGCTGGGAGAGCCCATGTGACAGCCTGCTTTGCCTGCCTTTCAGCAGAGAGCATTTGCGGCATCAGATGTGCTGCTCCGATCTGGAAGGCTTTGAAGCAGCTTCTAATGCATTTCTAATTCCTGCTTATCGCTGGAGCCTGTCGGAGCTTGTCTCCCCAGCCCCTCTGGCTGGTGAGCCCATGTCACCCCGGGGACACAGAGCTGGGAGAGCCCATGTGACAGCCTGCTTTGCCTGCCTTTCAGCAGAGAGCATTTGCGGCATCAGATGTGCTGCTCCGATCTGGAAGGCTTTGAAGCAGCTTCTAATGCATTTCTAATTCCTGCTTATCGCTGGAGCCTGTCGGAGCTTGTCTCCCCAGCCCCTCTCAGTGCTGTGCTCTCAGCTTAGCTCCGTTACAGGAAGATTTCAGCTTTAGACCTGCAGTTTTTGCCTGGAAAATCTCCCCACAAGCCCCTGCCCTGGCTTGCACTGTGGTGAGGGAAGCTCACACCACATCAGTACCCTGCCTGTCCCTCTTCCCACTCCTTGGATCCCTCGGCACTGGGTGGGATGAGGTCCTGGCCCTTTGGGCTGGCAGATGTGCCTTTGCACCCCCTCTGTCCACAGGTCGGGTCACCTTTAGAAGCTAAGGAAGAATCTGCAGGATGAACCGTGCAACCCAGAGTCCATGAGGGACCTTTTTGGGGTGACCAAAGGTCCCCGGTGGAGAGGACAAGTGAAGTGCCACCTATGCCAAAACACTGTCAGCCCCAGAGCCGTGGCTGTGGGGTAGGGAGCTGCGTCCCAGCCCTTTGCCCTCCCGTTTGAGCCACTGGCAGCGCTGGAAGGGCAGCG
This sequence comes from Nestor notabilis, assembly GCF_000696875.1. Taxonomy (NCBI): domain Eukaryota; kingdom Metazoa; phylum Chordata; class Aves; order Psittaciformes; family Psittacidae; genus Nestor; species Nestor notabilis. The sequence goes on along the minus strand of NW_009930012.1, from coordinate 8,380 downwards.
GAAGGAGCAGGTTTGGCATCCCCGCACCAGCCAGCTCCCAGCTTAGGTGCTGCTGCGCTCCTCGTATCTCATGTGATGGGGAAATGGCTCAGTGCAAAGTGCTTTGAGGCTGCGGATGGGAAGTGCCCTCTGCACTGTGCTGAAAGCTGTTATTAGCGCTAATGGCTCTTTTGCTGGGGATATTCAAATGCAACCTCTCCATTTTCATTGCAGATCTTCTCTCCCCCACACACCCTTCTCTGCACCCCCGTGAGGAAGACAAAGGCTCCTCACTGCAGAGTCCCAGCAGAGCCGCTTGCTCTGTGCTCCAGAGACCATCAGTGCTGTCAGGGGCCTGGATGTTTCCAAAGGAAAGGTCCAAAGAGCTGCAAAACCAGCACTGGGGGAGCAAACAAAGCTCTGTTGTGCAGGAGTACCAGGTAGAAAGCAGGGATGGGGGAAGCACGTACAACACACACATCAAGGCCACAGGTACTGGTAGGCAGCAGGAGCTGGAAGAGGCACAGCAGAAGCACAGAGCATCTCCCATCTGCCTGGCACCGAGCATGGTATTTGCATTTCTGGGATTCATGGCAAAGGGGAGTGATTTTTTTGTTCTTCCTTAGTAAGCACAGAGTTTATGTTAGTTGAAAATTGACTCAATAAATATTTCAGCCAGTATTTTAACTGCATGCGCGGGCTTCAGAGGCTATTAGGGGAAGAGCTTTATACAAACAGGCACTGAATCACACTGGCCAGAGCACATTATGGACTGAGGTATGAAGACTACTCCCTGGGGAAGCTGTGCTTGCTGCTGCCCAGTTTGGATAAACGCACTTTCCCTGCAAACTGGGAGGGATGGGACCTGGGACTTGCATCCCTGAATGGATACCACTCACTGGGGAGGATGCTGAGCTGGGGATTTGCAATACTGGGGTGCAAGCTGTGGTGCTGCCTTGCTCTGGGAAAGCTCATAGAATCCCAGGCTGGTTTGGGTTGGAAGGGCCCTTAAAGCTTACCCAGTTCCAATCCCTGCCACGAGCAGGGACACCTTCCACTAGAGCAGGTTGCTCAAACCAGTGATGACACCAATGTCTCTGCAGGCTGCTTTGGGACCTGCTGCCAGGTAATGAGGAGACCTGGGTGCTGCTGCAGGGCTGAAGCACTGGGAGGAGCAGGACCCCCTGCTCTTGGAGTGCTCCCTGGTGCTGCAGAAATGAGCTGGGCCACAGAAGAGAAGGGCACGAAGCCTAGGGGGAATCATCTGGTGGGGAGAGGGAGGCAGTTTCCACCTGCAGAGCCCTCCCCATTGCCCGTGCACTGAGATGGCCCCGCAGGCAGGCTGCCAGGCACGCGTGGCTTGGCCAGCTCAGGCTCTGCAACTCCCAGCATCGCTCACCCTGTGCTGCTCCGAGCTGCCTCATCCCAGCAGGTCACAGCCAGCCACGCTGGGAAAGCAGGGATCTTGCTTTGGGCACGCTGACACCCCTGTCACCAGGTACCCCATGCCCCCTTCCCTGTGCCACCTCCCCATCAGTGCTGGTGCAGGAGTGCGTGCTGGAGCCCAGCAGAGCTGGAAGTGCTCACAGCCAGCCAGATGAGTGGAAACCACTCCTCTCCATTTGGAAATTAAATGGGAGAGTTAAATATTGCTGAAGCCAATCGATGGGGCGGGCAGGAGCCCAGTGTGGGTGGCCCTTGCCAAGAGCTGTCTGATACAGAGGGGAGAGGGCTCGGGTACCCGGCTGCCCCAGCAGCATCACCTCAGATGTTCCCAGCCCCATTCTCCTCAGCCAGTGCACCCACAGAGCTGCATGGGGACACTCCATCATCCCCAGCCCTCCCTCAAGGCCACAGCATCCCTGAGGGGATCCCAAGGGGTGGTTATGGCCCACCAGTGCCCTTCACTGCACCCCTGCCCCTCGGTGCAGATCGGTTACAGATCTGGGGGGCAGGGAGCCTTGCGCCAGGATTAGAGCAGTTTGCTCTGGGATTAGAGCACTGTTTAGCCATAGCACGGCGCAGGAGCCCCGCTCTGCTCTACTGAGCTCTGCGGGATTAATGCTTTGTTTCAAGGGATTAGGGAGATTAGGAGTGTTGGGGGTATGTGTGTGTGCTGCTGGATGCAGGGCTGCTTACTGGTGCCACACAGCAAACAAGCACTGAGTCCAAAGGACTCAATCCCTTGGGTAGCTGGGAGGGCTCCAGAGATGTCCCAAACTCATGGTCCCATCTCTGAGGGCTGCTGGTCCCACTTGGGTCCATTCCCAGGGCACCAGGGCCATGCACAGAGCTGCAGAAGACACACACTGCCTGAATACAAACCCACTGTGTACCAACCAAGCCCATGATGATCCCATCTTCCCCTTCCACACAGCTCAGCTGCCTGTAATCCCACTCCTGCACAGCCATGTGTCATGCAGCAGGCAGGGATCTCTTGGAGAGCAGGGAAATGTGTAAAAACAACATTATGAGCTGTCTTCAGGTCCATGTCCAAAGGCACCTCTCATCCTTGACACGATGGCTTCTGACCCTGGGATCCTTAGTGCCTCCCCGGCACCACAGACCAGATGAGCTGGGGTAGATGCAGCCCTCCATGGTGAGGATGCTGCAGCAGGCAGAGCTGGCACCAGCACCCAGTGCTCACCTACTGCTGGGCACAGGAGGTGCTCTCTCTGCCTGCTTTCCCAGTGAGGTGAGGTGCTCCTGTGAGCCCCTTGCTCCCCAAGGGACGCCAGCTCTCCATCTGAAACACTGTTCTGGGGTAGGAACTGCTGGAGCCCAGCACGGGGAGGTCAATGGGGCTGGAGGCAGGAGTAGAGGAACAGCTCTCACCTGGTCTGTCAGTGCTGGAAAGTCAGAAGCTGGAAAAGCTAAGGAATCCCAGCTGGAGGCTTCAGCCCTGGGTGTCTGGCTGGGTAGGATGCCCCGTGTTACTGGGTGCAATGGGAGGCAGCCCTACACCGTGGTGGCAGTGTCAGGGATGGTTTCTAGGCTCCCACATCTCAGCCCTCCTCCTCTGCCAGTATATCTGCTTGCTGCACTATGCTGCAGCCCAGGTCCCTGGATTGATCCAACTACACAGGGCTTGGCTCCATTGCTGGCAAGGCCCCACGGCTGAGGGCAGGAGGGAGGCTGTGGCCAGCAGTGTAGTGCAGGGGACCCCTAACCTGCAGCTCCGGATGGATGATGCTATTGGGCCAGCAGAAGGGAGCGGAGCAGCCCCTGGACCTCTGCTCCTTGCCAGCAGCCAAGATCCTACAGTCACATCTGTCCTTACCATCAGACACAAAGCTCTACTCAGGTCCCACCACCCTCTTGTCTCCCCCTTTGCAAGGGGGCTACTGGCCCACAGCCCATGTTGCTGAGGGGTTTGGGCTGGTTTAGCTGTCCAGCAGATAGTTAACATTAGCATTCAACTACCTGAAAAGAAGTGGCAAAGATGCTGGAAGTGAACACCTCAGTGGAGGCAGATGGTATCCCAGAGGTTGTGCTGGACATGAGGAAAAAATCCTTCCCCTGGCACAGGCTCTTAGAGAGGGAGAAGCTGCCTCTTTGGAAGCTTGGCCATGCAGAGCTGGGGCTGACCTTGCTGGTGATACTGCACAAAGCCACACAGGCAGCACAGCCTCAGTACACGTGTGCAGTTCATGTGTACGGAGACACAACTGCACACACCAAAGGAGAGGGACACAGCAGCACACACACTGGGATGCACACGTGTGCAATTGGAGTCTCCCAGCCACTGGCATTGTGCAGAGGGATAAATCCCATGCAAAGAAATGTCCTCCTTTGCAAAGGAAATGTGTAAATGCTGCTCTGGGCACGGCTACAGTGGGACCCCAGAGGCCAACCCAGCAACCCGGGGCTCCAGGTCTCCTTGCCAAGGGCCAGCCCATTCCCAGCCCCTTGGATGCTTCATGGGGCACAGCATCACTGGTGACTCCCACTGCAGTGTTCACACTTGTGAGGGTGCCATGGGGAGAGGCAGGTCCTTTGGGTCCATCCTCTTCCTCAGCCAACATGGGAGAAGCAGCAGCAAACCGGTCACTATGCTGTGGCATGGAGCTCCATCAGGCTTCACCCAAAGGGTTCTCCTCCTCTTGCCAACCTGCTGTGCCAAGGGGATTCCCTGGACAGGGACTGGCCACAACTGGAGAAAGAAGATTTGCAGCTCTGGGGTTGAGGATGTGCAGAGGGTTGGGTGCGTCGGACGCCTGGGGTAGGCAGAGATGGTTTTCCTCCCTTCCCTTCCTCCAGCCTGTGAGGAGAGCTTTATTTTAAATCCTTTTCCACCGCTCCCACCCCCCCGAGCTCGCGCTGTGCTGGAATAGCTTAATATTGAAGAGAGACAAATGAGTGACTCATGCACATATGCAGAGGATAAAAATACTCAGGCCCCATGTGTCCCACAGCCTGGACCCGTGTGGTGCGGCCATTCAGAGAGGGGTGATGCTGGAGGTGACACCTTCCCGTGAGCAGAGCTGGGGACTGGGTGCTCTGGGGACCCGGGGAGTGCTGCTGATGCTGCCTTGGTGATGCTCAGGTAATGCTGCTCCCCCCCAGCTGTGCTGGCCTTGAATGAAGGGGAGCAAGGGCCACGTGCCATAGGGAGCTGACCAGGGCTCATGTCCTTCTTTGAGCAGAGGAAGATACAGCTTTTGGCAATAATCCTGGATCCTGCTGCTGTGTGAGCACCAAGCCGGGTGATAGAGCACGTTGGGAGACCAGCAGCACCCACACACAGCCTAGCTGCAATGTTGCATCCGAGGGGTGGCCACAAGGCGCAGAGCTCATCCCCTCTGGCATCCAGAGGGGTAACACACCCCTTTTGGGCAATGTCAGCAAGGTGTGCCCAGCTTTCAGTGCCACCCAGCCTGCATGAGCAAGGGTCAAAGCACAGCAGCTTGTGCTAACCCTTGCTTTCCTATTCCCAAGTGGAGGAAGAAGGTTTGAATGCAGAGTCTTAACTTTACATTTCTTACCTTTCATGGGACATTTTGCAATAGTTTTGCATGCTTTATGCTGCTTTTTGAATGCTTTATGATGAAAGACTTCCATGTTGGTGAGAGCACATGCTGCTGTTAACACCCAGGAACCATTCATGCCCATCCCTCCTGTTGCTTTGTCCCTAGATGGCAGTTGTCCTGCCCTTGCAGAGCCTGCTGCCAGATATGTTGGTGGCAGGCATCACCCAAGTGTGTCTGGAGGCTGGCCCAGCCCTGCTGAGCTGCAGAGCACAGCACTGCCCAGGCAGCAGTGGTACCCAACGCACAGAAGGCCTTGCCTGTGGGGTGGCTTGTGCAGGTCTGGGCAATGGGCAATGGGCAGAGAAGCACGCCCAGGACCCTCATCATGACCTGCACTGCCTTGATGGGCAGAGGTCAGTGCTAGCTTTTAGAGGGTACACAAGAAATGGTGAAAACAAGAGAAAAATTGCTAAAAAGAAAGAAAACCCCTTGGCACAGCAGGTTGGCAAGAGCAAGAGATGCCCTTTTGGGTGAAGGTTTCTGTGACAAAGCCTGATGGAGCTTCCCATGGCTGGGAAGTGACTGGGTCTCTGCTTCATGCTGCTGCCTCTCCCATGCTGGCTGAGGAAGAGGATGCCAGGCAGAAGAGCTGCCACTGGTGTCCCCATGGCACCCTCAGGTATGTGGGTACTGCAGTGGGAGTCACAGTGATGCTGTGCTCCATCCCAGCGTCCATGCAGCATCTGAATTCAGTTAGATTCCCTGGGTCCACAGCTTGGGAGGCTACAGAGGGGATGTAGGGATGTGGCCTGAGCACCCCATGGTGCCCGTGCCCCATGCACCCAGCCAAGTCACCCATGTACTGGGTGTTACTTGTCCAGCTGGTGATCTTCCAAGGAGGGGGATGACCACCATCAATTTGCCCAGAGAAGGGTTAGATGAGAAGCAGGACACTCCTGGCTTGGCTGTGATCTCAGGTCTCTTCAGACTCCTTAGGGTCCTGCCTCATTCCCTCCAATGCCTCTGAAGCGTGAGCTGCATCCCCAACCTGCGGGTACCCATCGAGAGGTTTTCTTTCAACCAGCCCTGAACCTCAGCAGTTCCCAGGAATGGGGAAAAGTGGGTGCTCAGGACAGCAGGACCACTGGTGATGCTCCCCACAGCGAGGGATGCAGGACCACTGGTGATGCTCAACACCAGACACCCCCCACCATAGCTGCAGGTGGTGGGGAAAAATGTTCCCCCCCATAACCTGGCAAGCTCCAGAGATCACGTTTCTGGCATTTAGCTGGAAGCTGAAATGCAGGAGACGGGGCTCTGGCAGGGATCCCAGCACTCTCTGCTTTACTGGTAGTGGGGTGGGAGCTGCCACGGCGCGGTGGGAGCCCAGCCAGGGGCTGGGGCTGGTGAGGAAGGATGCGCTTGCAGGGATGCAGCCCTGGGAGTGGGAGAGGGCAGAAAGCCAGGGTGGGAAAGCGAGGAAGGGTTCCAGGCAGGAGGGAGCCTGTGCAGAGCTCAGGCGCGTTAGCAGATGCAAATTACTCCAGCCCCGTTCACCCGCTCTGCTTAGCTCTCCTACATGGCTCTGTGCACACGCCTGCTCTCCCAAAGGCAAATGTGACAAAGCAGAGGCTGTTTGCCACCCTCTTGAAACCTGTGTGCAAGGGAGCGTGGGGATATGCTCCTGGGCTCACCTCCATCGCCGAACAATGACTTCAAGGGGATCCTGTTTTGGCTACAGTGGCTTTGTGTGTGGTGGGTGCCCAGTGTCAGAGGGGTCCCCACTGCTCACCCCACTGGCAGGGGTGGCAAACCGGGCACTGGGGACCACTGGGGCAGCAGTGGGACAACACTGGGCTCTTACTGTGTGTCCCCAGAGCATGACAACCCACCTGACTGGGGCTTGAAGAAGCAACTGCCTCACAGAACTGAGCCTGGTTGAAATACATGTGCATGTATTGCAAAAGAAAGAGCCATGTTTAGCTTGAATTAACTCCTGGATGTGGCTCTGACCCCCTAGCAGTCCACATGGCTGTGCCAGAAGTGCTGGGTAGCACTGGGGCAGGAGCAAGGGGATGGGAGACGGGATACCCTGACCTGGCATCGGTACCAGTGCAGGCAGGACACGCACCAGGGCACAGGGTCGCCTCCCAGAGGCATTTACACCAGGCTGCAGCCAGCTGGAGCACTGGAAAGGGCAGAGATTACCACCCCATTCCCAGCTGCATGCTCCAGCCACCCTGACTCATGACAACGCAGACATGAGTCAGTGTACGGTGGCAAAACAGTCCTTTTCTCTGTTTTCCTTCGCTGAATCCCTTCCTAGATGGAGAGCTTGTTGAGCTGTCTGCTCCACAGTCTCCCTGGCCATAAGGAGGGAGTCAGATGGGCATTCCCTACAGATGGGAGTATTCTGCAGCCTTTTCCCTAGGGCTTTATCCAGTAGCAACACCCCCCTCACTGCTCCTATCACTTTCTTGCTCCTCAGGACACATTAATCTGCCTTTCCTGGGAACTTCAACCCAGCAGCATGGGCCTGGCCAATGCTCCAGTCTTGGAAACACAGGGAGGGCAGGAGCCTCCTTCCCAGGGTGGCAGGGAGCTGAGGGGGAAATCCATGGTGCATCTGAGGGCATCGCATCTCACATCAACTGCACAGCACCATCAGAGGTTGTGGGACTGTGCATGCTCCTTGGCCAGGGCTGTGCTGCCTTTCTCTATGGCTTGGCCATCTCCTGGCCCAGCTGGGGAGCTCACTGGCATGGAGCTGGGTGCATGTTTGGGAAAGCCAAGAGCTAATGCTGCAGACCTCACATGCTACCTCAGGCAGGGGCTGAGGCTCAGCAATTCTTAGCACATACCTGAGCCAGTGGCAGCAGCAATTCCCTCCTCTGCTCAGGACCACAGGTGCCCTCTCCTCAGTGCTTGCAGGGATGCTAATGCTCACTTGCTATGTCTCCTGCATATTTCTTCTCAACCCCCCAATCTCGGTTTGGCAGGAACAGCCTGCACTGCTTGTTCCTAGTTATAACTCTCAGCTGGTTGTATTAAACAGGATGGTTGGATTGGCCTGTGCTGGTCTGAGGACTGCCATCTCTTCATCACTATTTACTGCTCTGCCAGGCTCATGTGTCAGCTGCAAATATTAGCAGCAAGATCTTGGATTTACTGCCAGCCTATGATGAAAACGTGGCACAGCAAAGAACTGCTCTTGTGCTGGTCTACACACGCCTGGGAAGCTCCAGAGCATCTCGGGGTGGATTCATGAGTGGAGGGATGACCTCGGGCTGCTGCGTGTGACACCGCCCACCACGACCACCCTGCCTGGTCCCACAGCCTCTGCAGAACTGCTGGGGGGCTGTAAATCACCACCTGGTACATGGAGGAGACATGAGATGAGTTAGAATCATAGAATCCCAGCCTGGTTTGGG
>NW_009930011.1:0-36319 GCF_000696875.1 Nestor notabilis | reverse complement strand
CCCTGGGTGCGACGCCCTGTCTTTTACCTGCAGCCGCGGGGAGGGTGTCCGGGAGGTGAGGTTTGGGGGTTCCCCGCGCCCGGCGTGTTGGGGTCGGGCTTCTTCCTCCCGTCGCAGCCCGCTCCGCACGGCGGATCCCCCAGCCCCTGGGCCCTCGACTGGGGCACAGCTCGCAGTGCTTCCCTGCAAAGTGTCGGTGAAGGCTGGCCGGGGCAAAGAGCCGGTGTGTGTGGCCTCCGAGCAGGCAGCCAAATCCCTGAGGCGAAGATTGTGTTGCCCAGCGACAGCCCCTTCCTCCGTGGAAAACTGGAGGAGGTGTCTCCTTAGTAGAGCCTGAAATGGCCTGCTTGGAGATACTACCGACATCCCATGGTTTTGGCTGAAGTCCAGCCAGTACTGTACGTGGTTTAATTCGCTTAAACTGTTTTTCTACTCTTTAATTTCTTGGATTAAATTATTAATATGTTATATGCTAAAACGATATGTGATAAGAGAGTAAACAGAACAGTTTTAGCCTACAGAGTTGCTTTACTTTTTGTGAGTCAAAGATGCTGTAGGTGAGTGGGTAATAATAATAGCACATTAGTCTCACTGAAAATTGCAGGTGCTGCCAGATACGTGTGTTAATTAGAAATAATGTGTGTAAATCCATGTGCTGCCTTCGTATGTGTATGGGGTAAGAGACTCCCCCACCACTTGGACACAAGGTCTGTTCCTACATGGAGCAGGACCTATAAACTTCCCTCAGCCCAGGAGCACCTAGTGGTTTTTGCAGACCTAAGTTGTTGATACAGATATGAATACAGTTTATTTTAACCCTGGTGGAGCTGCAAGTGTTTCCTTCTTGGCCATGTACAACCATTTTGAAACACTCATAGAACTATAAATATTTGCAGTGTGTATATACACGAAGATGTATGTCGTTTGTCAGTAGTAATACAGAGTTTCATCACTATGAACAATGAGAAGGTAACGAGGGTCACTGTACTTGTTCTTTTGATATATTCCAGATCTTACAATTAACACATTTTATTGTTTTAGCTAGTTAGTCTATTTTTAAACATGAGCTGTTGCTGAGTTATTTGAGTCTTTATTTACTTAAAGGCTTTTAAACTGACCTTTTTATTTTAAATCCCCTGTGTTCCATGACTGGTATTTTTCTTCCTTAGGGCATATTTCATTTTTGAATAAGCATATTGTAAGTGCTGCTAAGACTGCTCTAATGATCCTATTATAAACTATTGTTTATTTCTTTAATGCTCCTCATGTTCTAAGCCCTGTGCACAGATGCTTAATTATCAACACTCTGATTTAATGTAGCAAAACCGGACTGATTTTAATCAATATACATGCATACATGTAAATAAATAGAAAAGGAATGTGCATTTTGTTGTAACCAGTCATTTAATAAATCAGTTTTCTCACAGATGGCACCTGGGAAGTCAAAGCCAACTTTACGCCTGAACTGATTATTCCTGCAGAGGTGAGCAGCTCTCCCTCCTGTTGATCTGTCCCTGTGTGAAACAGGAATCCACAGGACCAGAGTGAGTCAGAAGAGAAAGCAGTAGCTTCTCACCTGAGTTTGGGCATCCACTTGGAAATACCTAGATTCCATTCCCAAGTAAAATGGTTTGCGCGGGCAAGTGTTCCCACGAAGATCTTGCAGTTGGACACTTTGCCTTCACTAGGATCTCTGGCAGCTCTCCTGTCAGGCTCAGATCTTCAGGGCTATTTTCATGAGATGAAAGAACTCTTAATTAAGTGTTCATATCTTTGTCAGCCAGGCTTAGAATAAAAATTGATGTGATTCCCTTGAGCTTCACTGCTTGTTATACCCTGCAGACAACAAAAGACACTGGGAAGAATAATGTGAATGTCATTTAACATCACAAAGCAGCTTTCCACAGCAGGATAGACTGATGTCGAACTATTGAGTGTGCATAAAAAAAATCCCCAACTCTCCACTTTCTCGTCCCTCAAAAAAAAAAAGAAAAAAAAAAGAACAAGAGGGGGATGGGGGTGGGAGGAAAGGCAAGATTAAAATAGTATTTTGAGAATAATTTTATTATTTCCTGTACTTTGGAGAAGAGAGAATAGGTTAATGATTTTAGTCCTACCCTCTGTGAAAGACTCCAGTTCTTCCACGCCACAGGCAGCCCAGATGACCTCAGGCAAGACACCTCCTTCTCTAAGCCTTAATTCTCTCATTTTTCCTAGTTCAGGGAGGATTTGTGAGGCTAAATGTATTAAAAATTCTGAAGGACTCTGCTAATGGCCATGGGCAGCCAGAGGAAAATCTCAGAGAGACAGCGAGTACTGAGGATAAACTTTTCTTCCCAGACATCGAAACGACCTTGACATTGCAGGACCAGATCATCCACTTCCACAACAGTGAGAGCAGAAAGCCCTACACATCCTGCAAGTCAGAAGCAGCTGCAAAAGAATGATTCACATTCCTTTACCAGCAAGAAACTTTAACTCCTGCCCTCTCAGCAGGTAGGGAGGGAACAAGTTTTGATATAATGGTGTTCTTAGCCAAACTAGTTAGGTCAAAATCCATGTCTAGACAGGAGATTTGAACTTCTGTCTTCAGAGGCCTGGCAATGTTCTACCAAACACAAGTTAGTTTTTAATATTAATATTTTAAAATAATACATGTGACAGCAGAACAGTTAAGATCAGACAAACAAGATGCCAGGATGCATTCTCCTTCAGCTGCTTCAAAAAATTAAGTTCGACACTTGCAAGATGTCAGAAAAATACAGCACTAAGATTTTTGTAAAACAGCTAATTTTTGTAATTCCACAGTCTCTCCCTTTTGTTCCATTCTTCAGCCTATCCTTGGCTAAAAGGTGTTGGTTTAGACTTATGCTTTAATCATTACTTCTCTGCATGCACTGAACTATTGCCAGGTTGCTTATGAAAGATGAGGTGCTACTCTGCTTCAGCATTTGCTCTGTGTGTGTGTGAGGGGAAACTTACAGACCATGAGCTGATAATCATATGTAACATCCATGGGCAGAGTTGATGCCACTTTATAGTGAAAATCTTGCCCTGTTTGGAACTGGGGACACTGAGGCACAGTGAGCTGAACTGATTTGACCAGCATCATGAAGGCTAGTGAATGAGATAGGAACATCAAGCACATCTCCTGTCCTATGGCTTTTTCCCCAGGGAATAAAAGGCAGAGCGCAGGATATGTGGAGCTTTTCCATCCCAAATGGAAGGCGCTTGACTATAAGCACAGTAACAAGCTACTTCTGTACTTTTTTTTCCTAACTTTTCTCTAGGCATGTTTGTGCTACTCTATAAAATAAAGTAATACTAAAAAAAAAAAAGAGGATAGGTGACTTGGCTGTCAGACTCAGTTCTTTTCCACACTGAACAACCATTTTTAAATTTAAAAAGCAAGTTTTTTCAACATCACAGAGAAACTAATGTCTTTACGTAGATACTGCAGTACACAACACTGCTGCAGAAGGTGTGAGAAATATCTGGGCTGAGAGCATGGATTAGCTTTTTGCTTCCTTAAAAATATATAAGAATGTATTGGAGTAAAAGCAAAGCATTAATGTATCAACAAAGGGGAAAAAACCCTAAAATAAATTAGTGAGGAGGGAAACTTTCCTGTTCGTGACTCACACGGTGAAATCCTAATGATCCTGAAGTCAGCATTAACAAATTTACCCAGCCGTTTTCTCCAAGATAGTTTCTGCTAGAAGAAAACAAGCTAATCCAAAGAGTCAGTGGTTTCTTGCAAGAGATAAGAAAGTAATAAGAATGCATCACATGGAGTTTTGTGGTTATTGGCTTTTACCTTTGTTTATTGAATTAATCAACATTGCTTTTGGGGTTCCTAATGTAATGGTCCAGGCTTCCATAGTTTTTGTTGTAGTTGAATACTGTTAATAATATGAATTATCCTTTACCAGCAAGAGTCAATTTAACTCGGTTCCAGACCTTTTAACTCATAACAGATGGATCAGAAAATCAAGGTTACAAAAAAGCAGCTAAAATATGACAGCATGATGTAAAACTTCTGTTAGCACAAGACTGTTTTTGGGTTACTTGCTGTTAGCTCAGATTTTCTGAATATCCAACCCTGAATAAAAATTCTGGTATTCATCGAGACAATCAAAATCTACTAAACTAAAAGAGCTGTGGTTCATCTATAGCAGCCTTCATGCAGCTGAGGAGCTATAAAAATGTCTAAAAATAATGTAATCTAAAATGGTACTTGCAATTTCAGATAGCTCAGTACTTTAACATGATGAAAAGCGAGCAGTGGAAACTGGAAATGTCATAGAATCATAGAATAGAATCACAGAATCATAGAATAGTTAGGGTTGGAAAGGACCTTAAGATCATCCAACCCCCCTGCCATGAGCAGGGACACCATGCACTAAACTATGTCGCCCAAGGCTCTGTCCAATCTGGTCTTGAACACCACCAGGGTTGGAGCATTCGCAACATCCTTGGGCAACCTATTCCAGTGCCTCACCACCCTCACTGTGAAGAACTTCTTCCTTATATCTAATCTAAACTTCCCCTGTTTAAGTTTAAAGCCATTACCACTTGTCCTACCACTACAGTCCCTAACGAAGAGTCCCTCCCCAGCATCCTTGTAGGCCCTGGACTTACTGGCAGTCTCTGCTTTACAGCCCTCGGCCCAGACTTGCATCTCCATGAATCTTGGCAGGGTGAACAGGAGAAGCCAGAGGACCTGGACACCACCTGCTCAGGGAAGTAGGAAGAGTTACCGCTGCATGATTACTTCTTTACACGTTGGCTCTTTGAATGGGTTTGCAGTTTGGGACCTGGGCAAAGATTTCCACGAGGAACATGGTGGCAGGCAGCTCACGCTGCCCGAAGCGCTTGATGAAGTCATTTATCACATCTCTGTAACTTGCTGCCGCCACCACCAAAGGAAAATAGTGCATGCAAAGAGCAAAGTTTGACAGGAAATGAAGTTCACTACATTTCTAATACACTCTTGATGGGACAATACCAGGGTCAATTACTGCTGGAGTGGCTTTCTCCCAAGAAGACACAGTGAGTTTGTCTCTGAGACTAATGCATTACAGCGTCCTTTCAGTACAGGAGGACGTGCTTCCTTTGCAGATGAGAACATCTGTGGAGCTGAATGCTGCCAGGTATGGCACATACTAGAAGGTTCAATTTGCCTTGAAGACTCCTGGGTCTGGTTCAGTACCATCACAGAAGATCAAGACCTCATCTTTGCAGCCCACAACTTTAAAAACCCCCTCTCCTCACAAGGAGCCAGCTACCCTTAGAAAATGTTCAGTATTACCCAGCTGGCCTGTGTTACTTGTTACTTTCTGCCAAGTAATTAGCATGTCTACCTGCAGATATGTCAGCTGTGCCACTGCAGATTGGGTGGAACCTTGATAATTATAGACAATTACAATGATCATTTATAGACAATTATGCAACAACAGGCCAAATTCCTCTCTGAGGCTGCCCCACTTAACCCTGATCCTATTATACCAGGGTTTCAGTGTGAAGCAAAGCTTCAGCCTCTGCATCTGCATCCTGCAGTCTGCCTATGAGTAAACACAGCTTTGTAGGTCAGGAGTTCATCAATTACAGCATCAACCACATCTTAATCCCTGAAATACTCATGGACTCATCACTCACAAATATGGCCTTATTATTAGGGATGTAGCCAATCTTCCACCTTCAGAAGGCTTCCAGCAAGAAAGAGCATTGTTAAAAAATAGAGCAGACTGAGTTTAAGAGAAAGTTGAAACTTAAAGCAGTATTTCATCATTTGCAGCTGCTACTGTAACAATTAATTGCTTGCTCCTAACCAGATAATAGATGTTTTCCCAGGCTCACTTCATCCCACCTCCTATGCCGTGGCTGCACCAGAGGCTTGGTTTCTAGCCGCTGGGCTGTCTGCAGGTGCACGGAGAGCTTTTGGGTGTTCCCAAGGCACATGCCACTCAAGCAAAAAATAAATTGCTTAGGGAAAAAGCAGGGGAAGCCAGCTGGATCTGGCCCATGAACTGGCAATTAGACCGCAGTGGATTGATGAATGACCAAAGAGAGGCTACTCTAGACTTACCCCTTAAAGGGGTTAAGTTATGCAGAGGATGAAAACATTCAGCTGTAGCACAAGCAATGCTCCAACTTGTTGGAGGAACGTTGAATCTCGTGTCTGAGGCTTTACACTAGTCTCCAGCTAGTAAACATCAGAGACTAGGAGAATGAGCGTATCTAGCACATTCGTTTAACACTCCCAGTGCCAGAAGCAGCATAGCAGGCTGATGATCTGTTCAGAACAGTTAATTCCCACAGAAGAGGAAACGTCTTAAAATCACAGAAACCAGGGAGTAGCCTGAACATGCAGTGTTGAAAGGAAGGGGAATTTCATAAGGGACTCAACAGTCTGCTTTTCAAAGTGCTGGCTATCTGCAAAGACCATTTCTTAAGCTGAGAAATGTTTTTTCAGCCTCTGAGGACTAGGAAATAAAAAAGTAGAAGTTAACAGCAGTTGCTGAGGGCTTTGTGATTTGGTTTGGTTGGTTTTTTAAACTCAGTCCTCTCACTGAGAAACCAGACCCCCAGCACACTTGCCCATCCCTGTGAGCCTGTGTAGCAGCAAATCTGGGGGATGCGGCACAGGAAGGCTCCAGGCACGTATCAGTCAAACAGTACCCACCATACCTTCCTGACTACTCTCAGCAATGGTACCGATACTGCACATGAATCACAAAACCAATACAGACACTAAACTCTCCCTGAAGAGAGCTTTGCCATTATTTCAGAAAGCCTATGATCAACTACAATCAAGTATTTAGTTGAAGGACTGTATTTTCTTTGCTTACATTAGAATGTGTTATTAAATACTGTGCTGCTATAAACTACTGAGTCCATCTGTATTACAGTGATGACTTCCCATCTGTGAACAGTGGAGGCAGAAGAAAAATACAGCTCTCCTGACACCACTGATGTCAGTAAAAGTGGTACTGATGAATTTGGCAGAAAAACTGGGTAATATAATTTGCTGCTGCTTGTCATCAGTACCGCAGTCAACTTGTCAGTGATACAGGTCTTGATTGTTCTTTTATCCTATCAACAGAAGAATGTCACGAGGATTTCCTAAACATAAAAGGGGTCAGATGAAGTAAATATATTAAAAAATATTTACAGTACACCAAAAAAGCTTGAAAATTAAATGGTTTTAGCCAAAACCACATGCTCTTACTCACACACATACAAACTAATTAAATAAAATTGCTCATGAATGCTGGGATTTGGGCAAAAGTTTTGATATTTATTATTAAAACAATGAACATTTCAAATAAAACATAATTACAGACATCAAAAAGTTTGCAAGCAGATACAGAGGAAAAAACAGAAGAAATCTGGAGCTTCTCTCCTTTTTTTTTTTTTTTTTTTGATGGCAGAGGTTATCTTCAATGCTAAACAAAGACCTTGAGCAACATCCTGGCCCCAATGAGGTCAATGAATGAATGTTTTCCGTTGGCTTCAGAGATAACAGAACTTAAGTCATTACCCACATACCCTTCTAAATCCTTGAACTTGCTGTACTTGTTTCTCCAGTGATGCCATGTATTTTCTTGTTATGCATCTGCTCCAAACCAGTTACTTTCCAGATAAAAGCTCTTTGGTCTATTCAGTCCACTCATAAACTGCCTATATTTTGCCTACACTGAGACACGAACACCAAGACATGCAGAGTCTAGATAGTGGACTGCTGAGTGGCATCAGTTAAGAGTACCCTTCACTTGCCTGTCTGAAACAATCCTGCTGTGCTGAATTTTCAGGACACACTGTACAGATAACTACCCAAACAGTCACAGCACAAGAGAACATATAGTAGCTAAACTCCAAACACAAATACATTGCTGCAATTAATTGCTTCTCTGAAGGATACAGCTGCTTTGACAGCTATGCAGATGAAGGCTGTCAGGTAATAGTGTAGAGCTGCAGGTAAAGCTGAGACAAGCCAGCATCTGGGACTGGGTGGCTGCAATGGCAGAAGCACATAGCTCTCTTCCAGCCCAGTGATGCAATCAGGAGTACTGCTGTAGTGGAGTAAAGCCATTATCATCCCTACTTAGTAGGTGTCCCATGTGAAATGAGTTTCAGTGCATCAGCCCAATGCTTACAAACTTGCATATGTTTAACACTTGTTACCAACGTAATCTTCCCACACAATCTCCAAAGGCACAAAGTCCAATGCAGATGGAGATTTGGCAATCACTATCTCACCTTTCGAGGCAGCACTTCTAGGATGGGTCAGGTAGAGGCATAGTCTCAGGACCCTCTGATGAAACCCTCACAGCTGCCAGTAAACCTACAGCTCCTCTAGATATAAGGGACTTCAGCTTTTAGTGGTGTCAGCTCTACGCTGTTTGAAAACCTCAGTATTCAATTTTAACATGTTCCCTCCTCCATACCATAAGCCCTCTGACAATGAGAAATACACACTCTTCAATAAATACTAAAATGACATTTTAAAAGATTTGTTCACAAATTTCATTTATATTAGAATATTTAACAAAATTATAAAAGCCTTCAGACATCAGATTAAGAAAAATTATTTTTAAAAGTTACTTCAGTCTACTCTAAGTACAAATGCAACATGCTTTGGACATACAGACTTTAAACTTTAGCCCACTGTGAAATCTGAGGAGAAAAAAGGGTTTAGATCATCTTTCCAAATAATTTTAAAACCTCCTTTAGAAATTTTCCCTTGTAGAACAAGTTAGCCTGACGTGGGGTGAAAAGTATAAATACATCAAGGTATCAGGCAAAAGTCTGACAATAGCAGCCAACAAGGTTTAAAAAGATTGAGGAGGTTTAAGAATGATCCTTGTATTCTCCCTTTGTCTCTGAACAGTGGTTCCTTCTGTACATTACAAGCCTGTCGACAAGTACCTCTGCAAAAAAGCCAGAGGAGACCAGACTAGCTGGTGGATCCTCCATGGGAGCGAAGTACAATCACAGTCAGGAGCGTCCTGACCATTTCTACAATAGCATATAACATTACAAGTTGACAAACAACATGACAGTGAAAAACTCAAAGAATTTAATGCAACCAAGTCAAACCCCATTCAACAGCTTTTAATCAAGGGCAGCAGTTTGTAATGAACAGCTACTCTGTTCCAATGCCACCTCCTGTGCACAGCGTGCTCATTCTCTCCGTTCTCTCACACACTCACTCTCTCCGGCTCACTGCTCCTCTTCTCCTCTTCCTCTCACTAGGAGGTCTCCTAGAGCCTCTCTTTGCTTCGGGCTCAAAGCAGCATCACAGAAAGCAGAATCCTTGCAGCTCATCGGCATGCCTGCCCCATTGCGTTGTCACTCTGGCAGCTGCACAGCTCCCTCAAGTCTCTTTCTTCATTTTCTTCCTCTTCCTCCTCTCCTTTTTTCCAGGTACACCTGCGTACAAACAACAGGGGCCAGTGCACAAACCTTCTACAAGCAATCATGTCCCTGAACACGGCTGAGTTTTCACCTGAAATGGGTATTTTGGGCTTCCCAGATACAAGAGCCACGTATTTTCAAGGGTAATCCAAAGTCATGGGGAGGGGTCTGTATGTTTTTAGTGGGCTCTGACTCACTCACACTTACGCCTGCTTCCATTTCACATTCACAAGCACTGTGCAGAATACTAAATTCAATAGTAGTTTTGCTTATTAACTCTAACAGGAGCAGGAATAGGTATTTGTCAGAGAAAAACCTCAAAGTTTTACAGAGCCTCTAAGAAATAACACAGCTATGGGAGAAGCGTTTCACGTATCTTCTTAAAAATGCATTTGTGAACACTCCTCAGATTATGCATTATTCTGAAACCAGAATTCATCAGATGTGCAAAAAACAATCACTTACCATTACTGGGTGAATTATTAGCAACATCGAAGGAGTTTTTGAAGGAAGCACAGACTGCATCACCGCTATGTTTTGTGGATAAAAAATCCCTTGGGCCTTCTTCCATTCTTGTTTCCAGACCTTGCTGGGGCTTAATTGAAACAATATGCTTCACTAAGCACATGAGTTAAACGAAGCATATGCGAGTACAAAATATGAGAGAAAATGTCATTATCTGAGGGAATTAGGGTATTTGAAGAAACTGCAGGGAAAATTAGGTTTTAAATTATTAGAATATTCTGGCATGTCATCTACCTACCTTTTGTTTATTTGCTTTAGAAGGGATTAAAGTGTTGAAATTGTCTTCCATTACCATCTTTCCCCTTGTTTCCCCCAGTGAATAGAAGTACAGCAAGATATATTGAGGGGAAAGTATTGCAACTGTATAGTGAGACTGAAGACTAAGATGTACTCAGTGACTGCTAAACCACCACAGTCTCATCACATCACAGGGCATATGATGAGCCACTTTGTATATGTGGCTTCATATGTAATTTCATTTTTTTACGTCCCTCTCCAAAGGATGAGCTTGCACAGCAGCAGACACCAGCATTTGGGGCTGACATGCAACATGAGCTCCTTCTGGCCCATCATAAACACGCCAGAAGAAACAGTGCTGTCCTAAGGAGTCTGAAGAGCACTATTAAGATTATTCATTTAAGGTACGTACAAAGCTAAAGGAACTAATTGGATGTGCAAGAGAGAGAGAGTGGCCTGGCAGCACCCTGGTAACTGGTGGGTTGCTGTAACTACCCCATGGATTGTAGTCAGTGCGTTAGTTAAAAGTTTCTCTTGTAAAATGAGAGCATCAGGAGTTCAACGGAGCAGAACTGTCCTGAGGATCAGGAAAGACCACAGTGGGTGTGAGGGGAAGAGAAATGGTACTACACAGTCATACAAATCCAGAGCCACATTCAGTGACAAGTGAATGAAAAACAATTAGGACATTATGGGGGGTCCCCCATTTCACTGAGCAGCAAGGACATCATGGCCAAGGACTGGACCAAAATCCAGTCAACAATCTGTTCCTTTGTACCTCCCATCCCAAATAAGCTGATGTTTTCCACAGCCTTTCTCTGTTGTGCTCTGAGACATTTTGCTCTGAATAAGTGTTTTACTGGTGTAACACTGGTCTTGCTTCATCTTCACTGGATTTTGGAAAACACCTTTGCATTACTGTTAGTACCTCTAGGTGACCTTCCACCATGGATAAAACACAGCCCAGCTGTACGCTAAACTTGAAGTGCATTTTCCTGAGAAAGCGTTTTTTCTTCCATGATTAAAGCCATCTGCTCCTCTCTGCGTTGCAAAATCAAACTATTTTGTAAATGTGTTGGGGAATACTGTATTGCAAAAACCCATTGGTCACTGTGCTCACCCTTCTTTTATGGAAGGGCAGGGAAAAGAAAGAAGAGGAAGTCAGAAGATGGAGAGGAAGAAAAAACCCCTTAGATCACATCATCCTAATGGAGGAGACGCCCCCCTCTGCTCTTGGAAAACCAGACACTACTCTGGGAATACAAAATACTCACAAGCCTCAGTCCAGCTCCACTCTTTGCTTTCTTCACTTCCATTTTCTTCTTCTTCTGCTGCGTTTTGCTTTCAAGTCCAGAAAGGCAGAAATGAATGCCCGCTTTGCCTTTTAGCAAATCCTAAAAGCATCAGGGATTTTGTAAGAGGAGGCATGGGGCTGCTGATTCTTTTTTTTTTTTCAGTAAAACTGGTTACCTCCAGGAGCATGTGCTGACAGCGTACAAGCAGGGCATCTCTGTGGGTAAGGTATGAATCTCGGCTTAAGACAGCTCTTTACAAAAAAGCTCAGTATGCTCTTCTCACTGCTGTCAAGGAGGGACATTGCCCTGGGCTTCTTTCTACAAAGCATTCAAACAGCAAGCCTTCTCTTCTACCTCTCCACAACTGTATCACTGTCAGCAAACCCTCTCACTTAAATAAACACACCCCAGCTGCCTGGGATGGTGTGAACAATGGTGCCAGCTGTGGACCCTGCACCTCTTTTAAGCCCCAGGTATTCAGGAAGGTCAGTGGCAGTAGAAAGAGTTCATTCACACAGGGTGGCAAACACCCAATGTTTGCTGCTCAGGGCAGGAGTGCCACAGCATGATGAGTTCCAGAACAAGCCAACTCCCCCAACTCATCTCACACATCCTGAAAGTATATCCCCAGCTCCAGCTCTCTCAGACAGGTCTGGGGAGTGACCATGGTAAGTGCCTCCTCCCACTGTGAGAATGCTCCCCACAACTGGAGGAGCCCAGCTCTGGGGAGGGATTGGACACCCTGGTCTGGCTGAGAGTGATCCCAGTTGAGTATCTCTCCCTTGGTCATCAGCACCACTGTCTCACCTCCTTCTTGTCCCATGTCTGATGCTCCTCATCTCCTGTCCAGTTTCCCCACTCTTCCAAGGGAGCCTTCCAGTCAGAGTCTAGGTCAATTGCTGAAGGATCATCTGTTAGGACAAGCATACAAATTAATTATTTTCAAATCTATGCTACTTTCCAGGCTCACACTAGTAACACAAATGCTGCAGAGAAGATGTGTCATCTTCCTGCTTGCCAATGGGCTGTCTGGGTGTGCATGCACACACATGCATCTTCAGTGTATTTTAAAAACTGTAACTGACTGCTGATTGACAACTAGTGACTGCACTCTTCAGGACAGGAGGAAAATTAAAGAAGGACAGAAAAACAGATACAGGAACAAAAGTGCTTCCATCCTGCACTTCAAGAAATCAAGCTTTACAATACTAATAGCATGGCTTGTCAAACATTTTCTTTTAATTTCATGGAGAAGGATTCTGGCATATCCAGAAACACTGGCAGACACAGCAGGCTCTTCCACTTACTGCAACACACCAGCCTCAGGGCAGTTATTTATATGGAAGACTAACATTAGCTAAGGATTTATGCATTTGTTAATGTTCTCATTGGTGTTTTCTTTCCTATCAAAAATAGAACCAAGCGCATTCTTAACTTAATCTTCCTGTTTTATTTTTTTTTAATGCAACCCAGAAAAGCACCATCATGGCACACATGCAACTCTAAATATGCATTAAATAGGTAACACCTACCCTGCATCAATTCTTACCATTTCATTAAGGCTAGGCAAAAAACTTCTGAAAATCTTTTAGGTTTCTCTATCTGCCAGCATCTGGTACCTT
This sequence comes from Nestor notabilis, assembly GCF_000696875.1. Lineage (NCBI taxonomy): Eukaryota > Metazoa > Chordata > Aves > Psittaciformes > Psittacidae > Nestor > Nestor notabilis. The sequence goes on along the minus strand of NW_009930011.1, from coordinate 23,220 downwards.
TGAAAATCTGGCCACAAGCCCTCATCTGTCTCTCCACACAGCACTGGCAAATGATACTCAAGCAAGAAGGCAAAACAGACCAGTCTAATTCCTTTGCCCAAACTGAATGAGTTGCAAAAACCCAGATAAATCAGCATAAGATGTTGAAAGGACTACTTGATCATTCTTTAATGGTTTGAATGCAACAATCTTAAGTCTTATCCTAACAGGGAGAAAGACTTTGAAAACACAACATATAATAATAACAACTCTTAGCTGATCACATCTCTTAAAATAAAAACAAATATAAAAAATCCCAAGCTGGATGGAAAAACTTCTCATTGAAGCAGGGCCAAAACCAAAAGCATGCTGGGGATGATAGAAGAAAATTGTTCCAAAAAGTTGCTCTGTCCAGTTTGCTGCCAAATGTTACAAACATGATTCTAGACACTGCTCAAGTTTCTGTTTAAAATCCATGCATAGACAGTATTTCTTTCCTTCTTCAAAAAGATAGGAGCGAGTATTTTTGAATGCATTCCTCAATAAAATTCTGGTGAAGTATTTCAGGCAAATGAATGCATCTAGATTTGAGAGATGCACAATATACATGAATGAGTTACATGTCTGAAGAACGGTTTGTGTAACCTGTAGCATGGGATACCACCACAAAAAAGCTCCTGCTGCTTCTCCCCAGTTAGGTAACCTGAGGGTCTGGCTCACAAATCTGGAAGATTTAGCTGTCGTGGTTGAAGGCAATACCAACTCGCACTCCCCACCCCATTAACTATGCCACAAGGTACATCAGAGTGAGGACACAGCAAGTCCCAGCTCCTTAGCCTGTGCAGTGCACACTCTGCCTCTGGTTGTAAAACCTCTCATGTTGTGTAACATATTTTCCTTCTACACTGACATCTCCTGCAATGTTTTTAAACTTTGAATATTCTCTAATATTTTTAAATCAGCAACAGTTTTTCTGTGGGTCATAAATTCCCCACAGGCTAAAAGTGGTCAGTAATTCCTTCACTAGGAGAAAACCATAAACACAAAAAGGAATGTGCTGTGCAGCAGCAAGTACTCCTGGTGGGTTTAGCACTCATGGAAGTGGCCCCTCCCAGTGTACCTATAGACCAACATTTTGGTAACTCCTGTTCATTTTTACGAAAGCAGTGCTGCCAGGTTGGACAGGGCTTTGAGCAACCTGGTCTAGCGGAAGGTGAACAGAAAAGTACAGCTTTGTCTGGGTGGAGCTGCTGGGGGGCTCAGGTGGTTGGCAAGCAAGAACCTAGTGGGAAAACCATAGAATCATAGAATGGTTTGGGCAGGAAGGGACCTTAAAGCTCATCCAGTTCCCATCCAACCCGGCCTTGAGCACTGCCAGGGATGCCACCCCGCCTGTAGCCTCTCCCGGGCATGTGCCAGCCACAGCTTCTTGGGGCAGCCACAGCTTCTCTGGGCAACCTGTGCCAGTTCCTCACCACCCTCAAAGTAAGGAGTATCTTCCTAATATCTAGTCTAAATCTACCCTCTTTCAGTTTCAGCTGGGTGTAGGAGTCCCTCATTTGTCAACTTCCTCTAGCATAATTCAGTAGATGCAAAAATACCAAATAAATCCCAGACTAAAGTCTTCTTTTAATTAAAAGAAGCTGCTTATTCCCAAGAAACAAAGGAATTAAAATTCATTTTAACCCCAAGACAGAAGGAAGGATGCGAATCAAGAGACAGTGGAACTTTCTGAGGGTTCCAGGGAAAACCTGCCTTGGCAACCAAGAAGGATTCATTGGGAAGATGCCATGTCACAGGTATAAAGACAACCCTCATGGTCATGGACATGCTGCACTTATGAAGCAGAACATGGGACTTCTGAGACTGCCCTGTGCTGTTGCCAAAGCACAGGTCCACTGCACTCAGAAGCAGAAGCACCAGAAAAAATCAGTATTTGTTTGCCTTGGAACCCGACACAGCCCAGCCAGCCACTCTGTGCAGGTTACACATTTTGTAACATCAAAACCATCCGCAGTCTATGTTTTGTGAGACAGCTAAGTGTAAGTACATCAATGTCACCAAACGGGCAGTGGCAGACCTGTGGTACAGGTGCACAAAGGCCATACTGGGAAACACATGCAAGCAGTAAAGCTGTCAAGATAGAGCACAGGAGGCAGAGCAGGAGGATCCAGAACAACCCTGTAGAACAAGCAAGTAAGCTGCCTGGCAAAACCAGAGCAGTTCCTGGGCTCAAGAAGAAAGTGAATTATGCCAGAATCAGAAGAGATTCACCCTCCTTTCTTTCCTCTTCATGGCAGGGATGAAAAGTATGCAAATACTAATGATGAGCAAGGAAAACTGAATAAGTTGCCCATTTTGGGGCCCCCTTCCCTCATGGAAGAGTCCTGACCACTTCACCCTCCTGGTGGGACTACAGTCATCAGTGCTGGCCATGTGGCTTCAGCTCCAAGACATTCAAACCCCATAGCTAACAGCTTAGATTACTAAGGACTAATTTTTCAAATATGCAGAGACCATGACTGATGACAGAGCGAGGATTACAGAAGCACTGAGGTTGGAAGGGGCCTCTGGAGATCCTACCCTGCTGCTCACTGCAGGCTTGGCTACAGCAGGTTGCTCAGAGATGTAGCCACCAGGGTCTTGAACACCCAGGGACTCCACAACCTCTCTGGGCAACCTGTTCTGCTGCCTGAATACCCTCACCATAAAAAAACCCAACATTTTCTTATGAGTAAGTGGAATTTCCTGTGCTTCTTGTCAGAGGCAACCACCCTATCAGGTGTTCATACACAAGAGACTCTGCTGGACCTACTCCAGTATGTCTATGCTCATCTTATACTGGGGAGCTCAGAAAAGGGCACAGCACTCCAGATGTGGCAGTGACTAAGAATTAACTGTCAGCAGCAGTGTGTTGTTCTGAAACCAGACTTGTGTATCAGTCTTTTAAACACACCCTTATCACAGTGGCCTAAGTTCCCTTATACTCACTCTCTCCCTCTATGTGCATACACTTTTAGTTGCAACAACACTTAAGCCTCAAACCTTTTGTTGGTTAGGGTGTTATTATTACTGGTACTTCACAAAAAGATATCCCAGTGAGGAGCAGGGAGCCAGCCAAGGCTGCTCCGTGAGCCAGAGACAAGGCAGGAGTCCAGCATCACCTCCTTCTTCTGTACACGCCCGGCACAGAACAGAGACTTATTAAGTGTACTGATCTGGTTTTGATAAAACGACCCCAGCTCATATTCAGGTTATGAATGGCTTTTTTTTTTTAGTTCAGAGGCCTGCAAGCGCTAACAGGCCTTGTTTAACTGTCAAAGAGCTCATTTTGCCTGCAGCACAGGCCTTAATGCCAACCATTACCTCATCTAAACTCAAAGAATACATGTTTGTGACACTCCTCTCTCCATCAATATCAAGGCTGAAGATTTAAAGGAAAAATAATACTACTACTAACAAACAACCTGTAATAGCTCCAACATTTGCAAGAACAAGGTGCTGTATTTGCCCCTATCTGTTCTGCTCCCAGACAGACAGGGCACTGAAAAAACAAAGCTCTGCCTGGGTTTGCAACTGCAGATCAAATCCCAAGTGTACCAAGTGTGATGTGCTAAATGCAACACAAGGAAAGGCTGCTGAAGAGCTACCTGCATCGCCTCCCTCCTTCCTGCACAGGCGAGCCCGGGCTCAGAAGTTAGACAGTGCCCTGCAGCAACGTGGGGATGAACAAACATACCACTAAGGGACAGGAATGCTTGGGGTTGGGTTCGGTTTTTTTGTTGTGTTGTGGGTTTTTTTTGTTGGGTTTTTTTTTTTTAAGCAAACTATGCTATTTATAAAATCCTTTGAGGGCCAAACTGATGCATCTGCTGCAAAGTCTCAGTAACTGCTGGGCAGAAGAGCGTGATGACCGCACTCTGTTCTCCTCAATGCATTCAACCAGTCTGGCTTCTCCTGCAGTTAAGGCAATCAGAGCAGCTAGGAGAGCAAGCAGGGGTCTGCTCGGTCATCATTCCTGCATGAGCAGGGTAAAAGCCTCCCAGCAGCAGGGGTATAAATAGATACTTCAATCCTGACCAAAAGGTCAAGAGAAAAGGCCACATAATACCCACACTGTTCATGCCAAATTATTCCAGCCACTCAGGACCCACGCTGGCCTATCAAGCAGATTTTAAAAGTAACAAAATAACAACCAGTCGTAAAAAGACTGAAATGCTCATTGTCAGAGTCCACTGGAGCTGGACTCTGCATGTGGGTTCTGGGTATTACAGAGGAGACTTTCAGTTTTGGCAGAGGTACCCCATACTCTAGCAGCACCCTGTCCTCCCTGTGGCTCTTCCCCAGGCACCCCACAGAGCCTGGGCTGCCTGGAAAGGGGCCACCCAGCTCCACCCTCCCCACCCAGCAGTGGGAGGGGGACAAACACAATGCTCCAGTTATGAAAACCAACCCCAACTTTGCATTCATGGTACAAATTTAAAAATCTGCAATGACTGCTAACACATGGGGGTTTTGAAGCGCAGAGACCATACTGTTGTTGCCTGTGGCTCACTCTCTGTGGGGTGTGGGGAGGGATTGCCCTGTTCCTGTGCTTATCAGCCCATAACTACTATGTGTAACTGCCCGAGAGAGGACACAGCGCTACAGAAGCCTTCAGACAGCCTCCCTATAGCTGGTCTTGCTGCCCACGATGTCTAACCACATTTTGTGCAGCAGTATGAATGCACTGAACAAGACTGTACATACTGCATCCCTTTTTTGTCACTAAGTAAAAACATAAATAAAATGCATGTTCTTGCACTTCTCAAAGATCCCATGCAGGGTGCCTGCTGCTCTGGCTAAGCTCACAGCAGCTCTGGGCATCTGCCCAAAACCAGACCCAAGCTGAATTTCTTCCTTACCTCTACCAACCTTTGTACAGACTAGCCACATGGGAAGTGGACCCTGATTTTTGAGGCTTAGGGAACAGACTGAAAAGGGTGTCAACATTGGTACACTTGTTTTTCAATAGAAAGAGCAAAGGGATGTACCTTGCCCCTGCCATGCATCATCTGCCGGGAGGAAAGCCGAGCTGGTGTGCCAACAGCATCTGGAAGGACTGGCCTCAGATGATTTACTCTTCACATTATCTGCATACAGGAAGACATCCTTTTAAAAAATAAAACCAAACAACCCCCCAACCTAAAAGACAATCACATAGGTACATTCACATCATTAAAACCAATTAATCATGCCTTTATCTGCTCGCTATGTCACGATGCCTGGATGTTATGTAATTTAAACCCCACATTAATCTGTGCTGCTCATCATACTGGATTTATTAACGAAGGTTGGATGAGGACACTACAGGCCTAAGTTACTAAAAACACAAGATTTGGAGATGCAAACTTCTGACACATCTTTCTTGGGGACATAAGAAGGGAGCTACAGCTCCTGCAGAACAAAAGCTACATCCAGTGTATCCAGCTCCAACTCTCACAACCTTCAGTGAGAAGGCTTCTGCTCATTCTAAAAGAAATCCATAATTACCATATGAATTACTCCAAGAAAGCGCACAGATGAAAGAGAGCTGCTGGAGGAAAAAGAAGAGTTAAAGTTTTTTTTGTTATTATTTCTAACAACTAAAGCAACCCGTAGGATTCACATGGATTCACATGCCTCCCTTTAAGCCCCTTTCTAAAGCTAGCATTTTCTTCAGTTCTTTCATACACCAGATTTTATTTTTCACATATCTGATCTTTTCATTCTTCCCTTCATCTAAACAGCTCCCTTGATTCTGTATTGTTCTGTATTGGCTTGATTTTTTTTCTGCATAATACAAATGTTAACAATGTTAATGTTCTCCCTGTTGAGTACATGCACATTAGGAACTGCTTCACTCCACTGATGCAGTGTTGGAAAATAGATGATTAAATATGGCATGATTATTGATTACCATGTCTGGCTTTAGAGACTAATTTCAGCATTCTGGCTTACACCACACATGCTGTTCTGTGCCCGGATGTCTACCTATATGTATCTCTGCTTGCCTTTAGCATCTCTAAAAGATTCAGACCAGAGTTTGCATTCATCAGCCAGCTAGCTGGACCTCCAGACAAATGTCAGTTTCTGGTAAGCAGAGAGTGGATGAACCAGGCAGCAAGAAGGACTGACAGTTGCAGAGAGGCAAAGTGGAAGCCAGGAACAAGGCTCAACTTAATGCAAAACCAGGAGGTGTTCCATCCTTCTCAAGGGCATGTGTGGAGAGTTAAGCTGAAAATCCCTCACTGGGCTGGCCAGGAAGCTGCTGGCTAGGCAGCCTCTAACGGGGCCTCTCCAAGCTGGGCATCTGCTCCCTTGATCTGAATTCTCTGAATTTGCTGGTCATCAAGACACAACAGACACCTCCTGTGTGAGCAGATCTAACAGGAAGAATTTGCAGGGGAGGCAATATTTTTTTTAATTATTCCAAGATGAGACACAAGTTTGGGAAGTGGCAAGTAAAATATTCTGATGTCACTTCTTCAAATGCTGGCGTGGCGGATTGCAGATGCAAGCAAGCTCTACGTGGAAGAGTGTCTAATGAAATGTTACTCCAAGGGAGAAGACCCTTATGTGAGCAATGACAGTACTTTAAGCCAAGCATCTAAGAAAGCGATAGAAGAATTCACATGGAAGTGAATTCCAAAAGTGGAATTTTCCGAAGAGATACCACTCACCTAACTCTCTCGAAAGGTCTGATAATGTCCCAAAGGTCACAGGACAGGATTTTACTTCTGCAATGTCCCATGTTCCTGCATTTAGAAAGCAAACAAACAGTAACTGAAAATGCAATGTCACATTCAGAGCTGGCAACTGAAGTTTCTATCTGCCACTCATTGCAGCCCTTCCCTGTTCATGCCATCCCAAGCCTGCATCACTGCTGTTGCTGGAGAAGAATCAAGCAAGGACAAATTATCTTCTATGGGCAGAAAGAGTTCAGCCCAGTCACCACATACACCTTCTCAGCCCTTCAAGTGCTGTTACACCAGCATGGCACTTCTCTGGACTTAATCAAATTCCTCATTCATCTGAACTGATGCCTGTCCCCTTTATGCACAAGTGGCAAAAGCTGTCATCACATATCAGCTTGGGATTTGGCCTTTTGAAAGCATTACTGTAACATCCTCCCCCATCAACCCTACATTTGCAAAGAAAAGAAAAACAGGATGCTAGCAAAGAAAGCAACTCATGTAATTTATGTAGGGGTAATCTGAGACCATTTTCTGAATCACCAGAGTACTGGATTACTGCTGCTGAAGGCGAGTCATTGTATGGCCTTATATACCAATCAATCCAGTCATCAAGATTGATTAATCATTGATATTGCAATGAAAATCAAATGCTTTTTGAAAATTAACTGAAAAGTACTATTAACAGCTTTAACTTCTAACTTGTAACTCTCCCACTCCACCAAGAAGTCAGGAAGAGAGATATAGAGATATAAAAGTCCAATTACCTCCTCATTATTGATTATTGGTTTTGTCCTAGAATCCACAGTATCACCCACAGTAAAAATACAATTTGAAATATAACTTTGCTACAAAAATGCTCCATCCCTGGCAGTGTTCATCTCCAGGTTGGAGAGAGCCTTGGGTGACATGGGGCATCTCTGCCCATGGTAGGGGGTTGGAATTAGATGATCTTAAGGTCCTTTCCAACCCAGATCATTCTATGATTCTATGATGGAAACGAAAAGTCACCAAACACCAGTGAAAGAGGTGATAACAGCATCTCTAATTTCTAGCCTAATGGCCTGGCAGTCCACCCCTTCACTGCTTTAAAGGTGTCTGAGGTTATAGAGATGCAGTTTCCCACCTCCAGTTTATGTTACATAGAGAATGTCCCAGCATCAGAACTGAGACCCAAAGTTGCTCTAAATGACCTTGTTTGGACACCAACAAGGGCTGAATCAGCTGGGAAGCTGGGCAAACTGAGCAGGTACAGCACAGCACTGACAGGAACAGACTGCTTCCAGCTGTCAAGTAACCATCTGATATAGGAATACCCTGCCTCATACTGCTTTGATCTACATGCTGCAGATATACCTTGAAGCCTAACTCTGTGTGAGCATCCTTGAAAAGGAAAGGAAAGGCTCTGGCTGCAAAGGAACCAAACACTAAATACCTGTAGGTAGAAAACAACTTGTACCCAACAGGTATTCTGCAACACAGAAAAAATTCCTGCCATAAAGACAGGAGTTATTATTGCTGGAAAATAAACAACAAGTAGCAGGGTTTAAAGGGTTGGACAACGCTGCACGTATGCAGGATGAATGTTGGTCAGGCTGTACTATGCTGGACATGAAGCTTTCCCTTTGCAAGACTTAACAGTTGACACTCACCTACATTGGAGAAAACATCCTCTTCAGCCAGGGAGGGCGCCAGTTCTTCCCGTATGGCTCCTGAGGCCTTCAGTGCGGTCCCACACTCTGCCTTGGCAATGAGAGCACCTTTTCCACCACCACTGGTGTCCTCTGTGAGTGTCCACAGCGCTCTCTTCTCATCCCAGCCAAAGGCTTGATCACCCACCAAGCTACCCAGAGATGTTCTGCTGGAGTCTTCTTGGGAATAAACATTATCACAGGGTCATCATTATTTTTAATTACAATGAAGACTTTGTACAGGGGAAACAACAGAGCAATGCCTGATCTAAACCCATCGGAAGTAATGGCTATATTCCAACTGAAATTATTTACAGATACAAAGACAATAAAGCAGAGCCCCTGGGATGGGACACTGAGCAGCAGATAAAAAACCATGTGAGAAGGAAGGCACCTCACAATCTAGCAATGAATTCACCAAATGATGCTGCACTACAGAGGCCTCGGGCATCCCTCCCCAACTGCAAGGGTGGCTCAGTGCCTTGAGAGTCCAGCTGGGGACCCACAGCAATAGAGGGAGAAAAAAAGAACAGCAGGACTCCAAGGAAAAAAGAAAGCAATCCTCTTGGATGTTGGTAATTCAAGGCTGCTACAGAAAATCAGCACTAGGCACATGGATATTTATAAATAATTACAATTATCTTCAACATCTTTCATTCTAAAGGACCCCTAATGCACTTTATGACTCCAGCCTTCACAATAGCGAAGTGTTTTCCTGGGGCTTTGGTGGGGAGGGGACCACTGCTGTCATCAACCCCATCTTCATACACCTTTAATGCTAATGCGTCTTCACTGCTAGGAAACAGCGATCAGCACTTGGCAGGGTTAGAGATTCCTCCTGGAAGATGACACTTCTCTGTAAATATCCATACGAAACAGGACCACCACAATGACCTGGTTCAGCCTGCTGCACAACCCAGGCTCCAGGACTGCACCAAGGACTTCTGGTGCTTCAACTGCGATGTGGTCAGCTGAGCTCCCTTGCCCTGGGTCAGCAAAGCACTCAACACCTGATTGATCTTACTGTTAAACTATGCATTAACCTTCTGCACATGCAGCTGGCACCACCAATGCCAACAGGCCAATTTGCATGAAGGAAGACAAATAATGGACCCATCTACTTTACTGGAGAACAAGTAGAGACCTCAACACCATAAGCCCTTAGAGATCATCATAAAGATATTTAACTCTTGATAATCCAAGAGTTAAAAAACCAAACGCAGTGTTGAACTTTATATAATCCAAATGATAAAGGGGTTCCAAAATGTCTGTATATTTTTAGATTAAAATTTGCTGTTCACTTGCCCTTTGATTTTAGTACATCATCTGAGAGCACTTTAAGGCAGTCTTACTGCACACAGTGCACAAACACCCATATTTATCTAGCTATGTCTCCCAATTCCAAACTTATATCTTAGCTTCTGAATTACTTTAATATATTAAACTTACAGGTTTCACTATTATATTGATCATTTAATCACAAATAATTAAAACATTTCCAAATGCCTTAATTCCATGACCTGCTTTCATATATAAATATAATATTAATATGTTATAACATTAATAATAACATAATTAGTTAAAATGTATATAGGCATAAGTGCATGGCAGACACTTTGAAATCTCCAGAGGAAAAACGTGGAGTGAGCACATCCCCCTTTTATAGTTGTTTACCCTATGCAGGTCTGGATTAAAGAACCTGTTTGGAACTGAGCAAATTACACAGGTTTTTATATATCCATTATCAGAAAACTTCTTCTCTCAAGTCATACAGAAGTAAGTAATCCACATTACAACAAGCCTTTAGCAGATCTCAGATCTAACAGACATTTTCTTTCAAAGTCCTATGGGTAATACTGTGTGTTTTAATGAAAGCCTGGAGAAAAAGGCAAGCTCCCAAGTAAGAGCTCCCAAAGCTGCCTTTTCCTAAGTTAATAGCCTCAGTGAGCACAAAGATCTTGCTGCCGAATGACAAATAGAGAACAGAAAGATGTTGGGAAGTGAGAAGGGGTGACCAGCTCAGCCAGGGCAGATGTGTAAACTGATCCTGTACATTTACCTTTTTGTTTCAGCCTTTCCTTCCTTAAGTGTCTCTTTTCTCGGCTGCTAATCTTGGTCTGCCAAACTCCTACAACACAGAGCAAAGTTCATTTTTAAGCAAACAAGAAACTTCCTTTATTGCTTAGCATGAAGGTAAACAGCTATTTGGTAATTTCTGATACTGGCTGTAAAAGTGGCATCAGGGCAGCGAGTACTGGCACAGCCTCATGCAGCATCTTCCCTGCATGCAGCCTTTGCTGTCTCTGCAGAAACCAGTTACATAAGAAATCCTCATCACAAACCTGCCTGTCATATGTCCTGACTCATGTAACTGCACAAATTCTTCTGTCCTTTGTGTCAGCCTGACGTGACACCCCTTTCCCTTAGGGGAGATGTCACAGCAGAGCATCAACTGCCTTGTACATCTGACAGCAGAGAAAATCTTAATCGTCAAACAAGGCTTCAATTTACTGTCTTTCTCTAGCCCTGAACATACCCTCAGACTCGTTCTGCAATGTGGAGACCCTCTGGCAGACAGCTGATTTCAACATGTGTTCATTCACACTGAATGGGCCAGGTTCTGCCTCTGTTCATGCTCTCCATGACCCAAGAAGTCATTAGAGAGACTGGCACAAATGGTTAATAAAAGAAAAAACACAGTCCCCTGGATTTCACCGAGACAAACTCTTTCTCCAAAGTACCCACAAATAACATGTGAAACAGTTCAGCTGGCTCACCTTTTGAAGAAAAGGCTCTGCTGCTTCCCCTTCTCTTCAGGAAGCCTCGTAGGCACTCTGCTCCGGGCACAAGGGCCCACAGGGAGGACTCTGGTCCAACAGCAGTGAGGGCTTCTCTTTTGCTCTCACCACCCCATGAATCACGTTATAATCTTTTAAGTTCAAAAAAGCTTAGAGTTTGTTTTTAACAATATGAGTCTTGATGGGGGGAGACAGAGAGGGGCTCATGGGATGCAGTGTATTTTCCAATGAAATTCTAGCTGCTTAAGCCTTGCTAGCCCCTCCCAGATTTCTTTGCAGATTTGCTTGCAAGCAAAGATCTTGACTCTGTTTTTATGGGCATGGTAGAAATTGGATGTATATTACCCCAGCACCTTTACCAGCTTCTATCATGGGCACCACAAAACACTGCCTGGGAAGACCACAGGTTCAGCTGTGTGTCAGCATGGCAAAGGCCACGGGATCAAGGATTAGAGTAAGAGCATGAAGATGGGACTCTGCTACTCAGTGGACCTCTCGCCACTTCAGAAATGCTTCCTCATCTGCACATTTGCCATCCCTGTGAATGTGGTAAGGACCCGAGAAGTCCTTACAGGAAAACACATGGTCCCTGTCATAGTTACACATAGTAAGGAGCAAATCATAGAAACATATCATAGAATAGTTTGGATATGAAGGGACCTTCAAGCTCATCTAGTTCCAACCCCTCTGCCATGGGCAGGGACACCTTCCACTAGACCAGGTTGCTCAAAGCCCTATCCAATCTGACCTTAATAGATAAAATTACCTCCCAAACTGGCATTTTTTCCCAATAACACACAATACTAGAATAATAGAGAAGACTTCCCTTTTGAAATATTTCATCCCATGTTATTATTTGGTAATATAAATCAGATAACAGAAGAACCAGATCTTTTGTTACCTTCCTCCTCTTGCAGTTTGTCTTTTTCCACAAAAAGCAGATCTTTTGGCACCTTCCTGTCTGAGCACTGGGCTTTCCTCTTCTTCTTAGGCTACAGTATACAGGAGATACATGGCAGAAAGGTAAGACAGGTATTTGTTACATTTCATCATGAAGGAAAAAAGAGTCAGAGTCATAGTTTTGAAACAGAGACCACACAGTGGTACTCAAAGAGAGAGCAGTTGTTGCTGGAATCTTTAAGGTGGTGCGAAAGTCTTCCTGAGCAGATTTTATTGCAAATTCCAAACCAATGAATGCTACAGCTTTTGGTCTACAAAATTTGACTTATCTGCTAGGTTAGAAAGCTCAGATTTTAATTCAGATACCTCCTCTATAGAAAGATCATCATTCATGAGAACTAATTCTCATCTTGTAAAGGAGGAAACCCTAAAATTATTTATCCCTTTACAATCAGCAATGCTGAAATCAAGTGTTAAGACCCTGCCTATGCTTAAGACAAAAAAGCCCCCATGGAACAGCCTTTTTTAAATGAAGGTATCTCTAGTTTACGCTAATCTGAAAGGGCACAGCAGTGTCTGAGGCCATTTTCATATGGCTTGATGAAATGGTAGACCTAACCTTAAGCCTTCAATTTTGAATATTCTAGCTTTTACACAGTGGTTCTTGACTTTTCCAAGGCAGAATACCCCTATCAGGAACATGCTTCTCTGCCTAGGGTGGGGTGCTGCTCCTCTCTTGGAAGTACCTGTAAAGCACACTTTCCTCCATGACAGTACAAGTGCTCAATGCCCAGGATAAAGCCCTTGCCCAGACCCAAGGCAATGTCCCTGTCAGAGCTGGAACTGAAATACAGGAGATCCCAGCTCACACATGGACCACAAGACTGTCCAACTTGTGGTGGCAGTGACAAGCACCACAATGTGACTGTACAAGAGAGTTACTTGGTCTTATGTTCCTAAGTCATCTCTTAAGAGCCACAACAACAGGAACAACAAATTATCTTTACAAAGGACTACCAAATAGGAAATACTCTTAAAACAACTCTCTTGAAAGACAATATATAAACTCCAAAACTCTTGCTGGTACCTTGACGAGCTTTTTCTCTCTGATGTTGACTGATGTTATAATTTGGCCATTCACTGGAACCTAGAATATGGACAGTAAAAAATGCATTACAGAATATATAATGTGCATGTGTGTATATGTGTAAATATACATACAAATACAATTACTTCAGTACCTTCACATGATACATATGATAGGCTGAAAGACACAGCTAAATAACCTCCAGTACAAATTTGGGCTAGAATTTGTGGCCCAAATCTGACCAACTAAAAGAACAGCTTGCATCCTACCTACATCCTGTAAAGTAAATCATGAAAGTTTAAGGGCTTTTCAGATTACAGTTTGATTAATGTCTCAGCTGTCTAAGAATTTAGTGGCAGTGACCAACCTCCAGCTACAGGGATGGGAGGGTGTAAATATGCAGCTGAGACAGGAAGGGCTGTGCCAGCAAGGGCCACTGCATGCTACACAAGCAGCAGCATCCAGGAGAAGACAGACCTCCCTCTTACAGGTGCCTGTTTCTGCCTGACACATACAGGAGCATGTCCCTGAATGTATGGCACTTTTCTCCCTTGCCTGGGTTGCCTTTCTTGTGCAATGCAACCCCTGTTCAACGCTGCTCACGTTTCCTTCAGTTCCATTAGATCTGTTCTGCTGCCAAGCTGAACCCAAAGCTTGCAGAAGGGAGCCTGATCAAGGCTGCCACCATAGACCCTGATCCATCCTCCACCTCTGCCAGGGGGGACATGGAGCCCTAATGCCTGGGAGGTGAAGCAAAAACCCTGGCTGCAGCCCAGAGCTGTCTCTCAGCATCAGGAAGCACCCTCTCACAGGCTGGTGATGACAGGGATTCAGGTGCCCTCAGCCCTTTCAGGGAAGGGAAGACTGCTGATGCTTGCCACCATCTACTCCTCCTCCCCACCCCGACAAGTCATCTCTGTCCCCAAGATGCTGTGGAAGAATTTAGCCACACACACTCTAGAAGGCAAAATCTGCTCTGATTCAGCTGCAGAGGAGCAGTACCCACTGTGCACTGTCACAGCCCTGCCAGTGCAGGGCTGAAAAATAATGTGTGCAGTTCATGAAAAGAGAGATAGAGATCAGCATGCTCCACAAACACTGTGCAGTGAATCAGGAAAGCTAGAACCTGATTCTTTTTCTTTTAATATCTCACTGATGGCCACATCCCTTTAGGTGACACCACCCCAGATGTGAGAGGCGAAGGCCCAGAGCCACCTTGTGATGGGTGAGATTACAACTCTCAAACAGTCACATGGGACATAAGGAAACTTTTCCACAAAGCAATACATTTTTATGTGTGATCCCAAAGACACCCTGCAACATCCTGAGGGCTTGAAACAGCTTCTTCCAAGAGATAAAACAGTTATTTCTTAGATACCAAAAAAATAATCTCTGATGATGTTTGCAATGATTAGTTACCAGCAAATAAAATCCTGTAGGTGACTGGCCGTGCCTATCCCCACCAAACCCAATGGGGCTGCAGTCCTTTACCTATTAATGCTTAGTTCTTTGTTACTGTGGAGATTTGGAGCTATTTTTTCATTAATCTCAGAAGGATTTGATTTGAAGTGCATCTTAAAGACAGCACGAGAGGCTCCTGTATGCTGGCAAATGCTTTGTCCCTGGAAGCGCTTGCTTGGGAAACCAGACCAGTTACAAGCTCATGGTGGACAAGGGTGTAGCATGGACCTAACAGGCTGGTGTTCAACTGATGCACTGCAACTGTTAAGAGGGGAAGACCCAAAATTGCAGACTTTGCAACATACACTGTTAATACACAGACAACACCGATTCTGGGTCTTCTAGTAAAATATCACAGTAGCAGGAGTCTAAATCCCTGCCTTCCTCAATTATAAAAATCCATCATCTTCAAATTATAAGCTTAAACCAAGTTGTCCACATCTCTTTCATCTCCCTTAGCTGTCAACCGTAAACAACGTAATTGTTTACAATTATGTTCTGACATTCACTAGCAAAACAATGACTTCCGTGTTAAAATCCAGCAACACTTTCTAACAGTTAGCAAGGCCATCTTTGGTTTTTCCCATATGCAGTCATCTCTCTTCTGAGACTCTAAGGTTCGTTTACTAGAGGCACTCCACCAATCCACTACAAAACAGACCATTTTCCATATCCTGCTCTGCTCAAGGGAAAAATACCACTCTGCCTGCAGCAAGGACGGAAGCAACCTCTCACACAGGACAGGAGACATAAAATACAAACCCAGGGGAATTTTGGTGAAAATTTGAACCAATTAGATACGGCAGATCTTGACCTTACACAATTCTTTCTTTCTCAGAATATGCTTCTGTCCACTTAAATGTGTGAAAATACAAATAGATCATGTCTTAGTGAACAACAATTCCTGTGGAATGTAAAATGTTGGGGGGATGACTTTTCAATATATGACACAGGACTTCAGGAAAACTGAATTTTATGAGATGAGTAGAAGAAGAGATAACTGGGGGAAGCCACACAACATGTAAGCACAATATTCCTTTCCAATCTCAACAAACCCTGGTGATTTCCCAGTTACCGTAATGAAATCTTCACTATTTTCTTTCACCATTCTTTGCAAATGGACCTCCTAAATTAAGGCACCTCCAGCAAGACTGCCATTAGCAATAAAAACAGCAGTGCCAACTTATGAGGCAAAGAGAAGGATGGTTTTTTGCCTTCTTTCAGACACACACAGAGGATAAGAGACATCTGACCTCCTGTTAGCCTCTCTTTATATCAAGATGCTTCTGCAAGCATGAGGGACTTCATGCAGAGACGAGGAGGTGTCAAGATTAAGGACATATAACTGTCTTCCTCCCCCAGGCTGCCGTAAGTGAGCACAGCCCGGGGCTATACAGAGCCTTCACAGAGGCAGGGAGAGCTCCAGAGGGAAAATGTTGAGTGCAACAGAGAATCAGGGAAGATGCAGACTCTATTGGCTCTGACAGACTTGTCTCAGCTGGGGCAAGATCACGTTTCTGGACCGTCTCTCCATATAAATGACAGCAAGGAAGAAGCTGGAAAAATTGCAGCACTTTGTTTTAATGCTTTGCCAGTCTGACTGCTGTATACTTCTACCAGACAAGCACAACATTTGCTACTTAAATGATATTTCATCTGCTAGGCAAACATCCCTCTCTCTCTCCATCACTGACTAAGAGGTTAAAAATAGAGTGTCGACAGTCATTTACTATATCCCAGGAGTCTTCACGATGACTGACTGGCTATTCAGCCCTAAGTACCCGCCTGGGACTCCTGAACCTTGTTGCATCCCTCCTAATGAGCAGCTGAGTGCAAGAAAAATACCAAACCACCACTGACTGATGATCACCAAACAGCCCATCACGCTGGTGATGCTCTTCTTTCAAACCTGAAATATCCGTTGTTTCTCCACCATCCTTAGTAACAGCAGCAACTCCTTTCCTTTCATCACCAAGTATTTTTACCGAGTTCAGCTTCCTTTCAGTGGAAAGGTATTATTCTAGCCTGACCTTTCATACTAAATCCTGCCTTTATCCAACCCCTTTTCAGGCAGTAAGCTGGCTGTATGGCTGAGGAACTCCATCCTACTCCATTCTTCCCTTTCAAAGCCCTTAGGATGCGGGATTAGTCATGCCTCTTTACCATGCCTTTTGGCCATTCTGAAAAGGGAAAGGGAATTTTCATTATTTTATTGCACTTTATCTAATGGACCCATTAAAGAGAAATTAATTTTTGTCAGGGTAGATTTTTCTTAATAAAAAATGTAGGTTTGTACAGGGAGAACACATCTCGACCCAGCACATTGACTGACTGTATAAGATCATCAATGCAATTCCAAATATATTAAATACATGCAGAGAAACAGCATCAGGACTTTTAGTGGATTCAGACTTAGCATATTAATTTCTACTCACATTCTGTGGAACAATAGGAAGATTATTTTTAGTTCATGGCCATTTGCTCATGACCCAGTGGAACAGGATTTCCCCCCCACCTCCTGCCTTTTTTTCCTTTCTGTGTAACCTGAGGTTATATTTCTGATGATTGCTCTGAAACCTTTATTCTCTCGAGCTAGCATTTAATTTATTTTACGCTGTTAATGCAGTTCTACATAAAGTCACAAAGAAAGAAGGCAAAGTGACAGGTCTTCAAATATTAAAAAATACTGGGTTTAATCATTAATATATAAACCCTGTACTCAAAGCCATGAAAGAGTACCCCTAGACACTTACCTTCATGCATTTCAATAGCTTCATGAGACTAGTTTTACAAAACTAAACACCTCTGTAAGTGTCTGTCAGATCAGGAAGCCTGTTCTCAAATCTCAGTGTCACCAACTGCTTACAGGATTAATTAAAAATAATGTGAACATTAGCTTCAGGTTCACTAACTGCCCCTTGTCCCACATAGGGAAGGTGCTTAAAATTGCCTTCCTAAAGAAGGCATGCAAAGCTTTCCCCAGTAGAGGGATACTAGGACAAAATAAACTCAGTGTATGAAATCCAAGGGGAGCTATTACATGCCTCACACATTGGAAAGCAGGGAATTCGTTCAAGAACATGAATAAAGATTCGGAAAATTGTTTTCAGCTACCACTTTCAGAAAACTCGAATTAAGTGGCTTGGACACTGGAAATAAAAGGAAGCAAAACTACCCCGTTCTGGCAGGGGGTCTGTGAACACAAAACCATTTCCAGATTTAAGAAATACTTCAATTAAATTGTTTCCTAGTGTTCATTTCCAGTGCAAACCCTTTTTTTTTTTCCCCCTTTATGTTACACCACAAGACTAATGGTGGACTTAGGACAAAAGGCTACACTGGTACAGGAAAAGCAACACCAATGTGCACTAAATTAAAAAACAAAAGGCGGAGGGAGGAAGAAAAGAACACGAAGAAAAGAACGTTTAAGCAGGGTACTAAATAACCTCCCTGAAACATGCTGTGTTGCTACTGAACAAGATAACACTGTACTCCTCAGCTTTCTCAGCAGACCTTCAACAAGCTGAAAACTTAGCGGGAAGTCTTCCCCTCTCTCAGCATCCTCTGGAAAAGCTGGTCTTTGCTCTCTACCCTAGGGATGAGTTGGATATTTGCAATATCGCTTGCAGTCTGGTGCTTGCTCTCTGAAAATGGGCTTTTCTCTCCAGCTCACAGACGCAAAGCCTCAGCCACAGCAGACAACGGGGAATCTGCATGACAAACGTGTTGGGAAATAAAGCAGCACTGACTTGCATTAATTCTGAATCAAATTGTCATAAATGGAAGCAGATATCCTGGCCAGTCTGTCTCTGCCACATGGTCCTGTGCCGACGATGGACTTACCAGCCTGTGAGACTTACTTCCTAAACCAATGCAATCCAGGTGAATAGCAAAGGACAAGCCTGCATTTATCAGAGGAGACAGGATGGGGTTTAGGCAGAGCAAGAGTCCACCAGAGAGACAGGAAGGCGCAGCTTCAAAGAAAGTCTGGAGAAGGACTTTTTACAAGGGCATGCAGTGATATGACAAAGGGGAATGGCTTTAAGCTAAAAGAGGGGAGATTCAAATTAGATATTAGGAAAAAATTCTTCACTATGAGATTGGTGAGACACTGGCACAGGTTGCCCAGAGAAGCTGTGGCTGCCCCATGCCTGGCAGTGCTGAAGGCCAGCTTGGATGGGGCTTTAAGCAACCTGGTCTAGTGGAAGGTGTCCTTGCCTGTGGCAGGGGGCTTGGAACTAGATGATCTTTAAGGTCCCTTCCAACCCAAACCATTCTGTGATTCTGTGAAAATTCCTCATTTAGTCCTAATAGCTGGACAAAGGATAACACAGTGGCAATTTCTGCTAAGGTGACAATGGGAAACCACAAAAACTTACTGGGTTGGTTAGCAAAGGAAACTGAGCGGCTCTTCATGTATGGCAGAAGAACATAAAGGAACATCTTTGGGCAATGCTTGCTCATAACACTACACACGGGTACCTCCAAAGGGGAGGGAAAAGAGAGCATGATCTTGGTTTATGGTCAATATTGTAAACAGTAATAATCTTATTATTAATAGCTATTATTTATATACATTAATACAAAGTTCCCTGACAAAATCCGTTCAGATAAACGTCTTCCCAGTAGGAAAGAAGAGTCTGTTCAAATAGAAAATTACATGAGAAACACATGCAATGAATAGACACAGTTGTATGGGAAAGACACACTGGAAATACGTTAGTTTTTTCCCTTTGTTTAAGGCACCTGGTGGAGGAAAGAAAGAGGTGCTGCTCTCATCAAATGCATGCTCCAAGAACTTTGTGGAAAAGGATCTGGGCCATCAGCACAGAAAATCTGCTCCTCTGCACATATTCCCAGGGATGAAGTTGCCTGTAGGAAGCCCCTGAGCACTAACAGGTAACAAATACAGGCTGATGGCAAGAAGCAGGAGCCAGAACTGCAGTTGTAGCCATTCATATCCAAAGACAGTTCCAAGAGAAAACTATAAAAGCAGCCCTAAGATGCTGCTGCCTACATTACACATCCTCCTGCTGGCCAGCCTGCCCAGCATACACAAGAGGCCATGTACAACAGCCGTAAATACAGGGAGCCAACGGTACCTGCCTCAGCTCAGCTGCTTTTATCATCTGACGAGACCTCTGGGGACAGAAGAGATTCCACAGTGTGAGCAGATTAAAACCAGTCTTGCAAGGAGGGATGAAGAAATCAGTTTCCTGGGATTCTGGTATTCTAATTAATTACAGCAGCATTACAACAAGGGATCAAGGCTCCATTTTATAGGAGGCAATTATCCAACTCCAACACCTTCCAGGATAACTACAAAATCAATTTTCATCCAGGAGAGATGTATGAAAATAATTATGCAACTGTGTTGCACTGGCATGAAGAATACTGTATAACATGAAAGGGGAGGAAAAAAGGTTTATTTGCATATGTCTGCATAGTTCTGGTCCTGTTAAGCTATCCCTGCAAGAGGCAAAAAGTATCTCCAGTTTATAAAGACACTTCTGAAAAGCAGAAACCTTTCTTTTGGGATCAGCAGATAATACATGTTTTTATAAGTTGCTTAAGGAAGGTGATATGCCAGCATTTGTGCAAAAACCTTGTTTGGAACTGACCAATTTCCAGAGCAATCCAAAAACTTTGAATAAACATAAATCCCAAAACTCAACAGCAATCGTGTTCACATCTGTTGGCTTCCAGCAACTCTTGTTAGCACTTTCCTATAAGACTTTATTAGGGAAAAGGTTACCCTGAAAAAGACTAAACACCCTCCAGCATAATTTCTAGAGATTTTGTGTGTGTGACAACAGGCATAATGTAACTTGTTATGTGTGACGCATGACAAGATCACATTCAAAATGGGCTTGTATGATTGTGTGCATCCAAAGTTCGTTCAACAGACTTCTTTGACATGGGCTGTGAAAGTAATTCAGGCTGAGTCTTACAGCCTGCTCTGAGATAAGTAATCACTCCATCCTGTTACTCTGCTATATGCAAAGTTAACACGTAGTGAGATTAAAAGCTTGAAAGCTGCCTCCTGGCAGCATTGGCACTGGGAGAGACTGACATAGTTGTACACCGCTGCATTTAGTGACGGATGTGGGCAGGGTTGGGATGGAGATGGCTGGCAGGGCTGGGCTGTGGCTGGGAGCTTCAGGCTGGGAGGCTGGGAAGGAGCCCCTGAGAGCTGAGGGCAACTGCAACCTCCAGTGAAGGCACCCTGGGCAAGCACTGGCTGCCCATAGCTATGGGGGATAGTGGGAGGCAGAGGAAAGGAGATCAGTCCTACATCAGAGGAGCTGCAGCCCTGTAAGAGCAGATTCCCGGGAGTCTCACAGCCCACCCATGGGGCAGTGGCTGGGAATCACCGGCAAACATGCATTCCCAAACTGAAAAAATAATTAACTGCCTAGTTTCTTTTAATTAAGATCTTGACTTATCCACCACTCCAGGATATGCAGATGTTTGGCTGCTGGGATATATCAACACACCTGAGCACTGGAGGCAATTCGTCTCTTGGCTTCATACCTGAGGAGGCAGCAAAGAGGGGCTCCCATCCTGTAATACCTGTATAGACCAGCTTATGGCATTGGCTATGTCTATGGATGTAAGACTTCGTTACTAGTAATATCCCTGATGCTGCCTTGGTAGAGATTTTCATATGCAAATTTTGGCATATTAAAGGTGTTCTGCTGTTCTGGCATCCTCGCATCAGCTAAGTGCCAAAGTAGCATGCATCATTTTACACTTACGTAAGGAGATAAAGTTCTTGCCTCAAGGATATGATGTTCCAAAGACATGATGGGAAATGACAAGGAGCAGTAGAGAAGGGGGGTAGGGAAAAGAAAACAAAAGAGACAAATAGAAAAGAGAAAGGCCAGGGTACTGCCATGGGAGGACAAGCCTGATTTTTTCATTTCAGCATGTAAGATATTTTCCCCAGGTTATCTTTTGTTAGGATCTTTTAAGTTATTTTTCTTGATCATCGTTTTCTCATTCTCTACCTCCTTAGGACCATTATTTTGCCTCCTCTGCATTTACAAAATAACCAGTGGGTCTCATATAGAGGATGATGCTACTCTGTGTAAATGTGGCCCCTAAAGAACAGGAATCACTCAGTGCCATGAAAAGCAAGATTAATGATAGAAGCTGCAGATGACTGTAAACAAATTTATCCCTTCAGATTCTCTCTTCCTCCTTTTCTTTGGTTTCTGTTATTCAGGCCTGTGAAGTACAGCATCTCTGACCAGAAAATAATCTGTTCAAATCAATGTCTTCAGCTTGAACTAATAACCCCATCACCGTTACAGCACCAGGCCTGTCTCTGACAGCAGCGGGGGTGTCCACCCCTTTCTGTCCTGCACTGCCTCCAATGACTGGTAGCTCTGCAAGACTTTAACTCATTCTGCAGCCAAGTCAAGTCATCTAGTATTGATAATTATAAAGATACAAGATTGTTACTGAAATCCCTCTTCATCCCTTGGCATGGGCAGTTCTGTTTTGACTGCTGTTTGATTTAAT
This sequence comes from Nestor notabilis, assembly GCF_000696875.1. Classification (NCBI taxonomy): domain Eukaryota; kingdom Metazoa; phylum Chordata; class Aves; order Psittaciformes; family Psittacidae; genus Nestor; species Nestor notabilis. The sequence goes on along the minus strand of NW_009930011.1, from coordinate 1,064 downwards.
TGTTCTTTACTAATTCAAGGATATCTATGCTGTCAGGCCAAGATTCTGCTCTCAGTGATGAAAGACAAAATACCCTAAATGGAATAGCTTATTAAAATATAACTATAATTCAACTAAAAGATAAAACTTCCATGACAAAATAATAAACCTGTGAAAACTAGTGTCAGGATGGAAAGCCTGATACGTTTGTGTTCATGAAGAACAAACCCACTTATTTTATAGCCCACCTACAAATTCATTTTGTCTTTCTCAGAAGTGAGACCTGAGAGATACTAGTAACAGATAAAAATGTTCAGAAATGCCTGATATATTAAGTACATACTTATGTTCAGTATGTTTTCCTGTTTTCATATTGCAATACCATGGTGAAATTGTTTTGTACACTGAGATTTGCCACTACACACAGCTTACAGCAAGTCAAAGTGACACAGTCATGACAATGTCATATGGGAACTCCACTGCTGTGCATCACATCAAACTCTCCACCATAGATTCAATAAGGTGGCCAGGGACATCAGCTCACAGCTACTAGCTCACATTAATGCAATAACAACAAGGCTTTGATTCAGAGTAAATACACGTTATTAGCACATTGTATCAACACCATAACAAAGATACTATACTCTCATCCTCCTTAACATGACGGACATTAAAGAGAGTTTTCTTAATTCCCTGCAGAGAGGTTCAAGCCCATATGGAGTTACTGTGCTAGACAAAGTGGTGGAAGGAAAGCCAATTCCAGCAACCCCAGGCCAGGTGCTCCAGCAACCTGCTGCCTTACGCTGTAACCCTGTTGCCACCACAGGGCTCGGAGAGGAAAGCTGAGCCTCCTAACCCCTAAACCACCCGGAGAGGTTTGCGACTCTGCATCTCTAGGCTGCCCGGGCGTACGGATGGGATGGGATGGCTGTAGTCCCTGGGAGCAGAAAGCGCACCCCGGGCTGCCTGGCGGTGCTGCTGAGGGCAGGGCAGGAGGAGAAGATGCTGGGGAGGATAGAGGGAAGGATGCTCGTCCCGGGGACACCCCCGTGCCGGGCCGGCAGCTCCCCCGCCGCCCTTACCTG
>NW_009930010.1:38301-59726 GCF_000696875.1 Nestor notabilis | reverse complement strand
CCCCCTTTTTTGTTTTTTGAGTCTCATCTCCTGTAAAAGGCGATCCCTGATGAGCGACAGCTGAGCTCCTGTCCTCGTTTCCAAAACATTTCTGTGCTGGTAGGACTGCCCTTGTCACAGAAAAGAGGGTTTTTACAGCCGTGACTGGCCGAACGCAGTATGATCTGAGTGTAACTGAAAACCATCTTCTCTTGGAGTATTTCTTGTTGAAGTACTTTTGCAGGCTGAGCTTTTGGAGAGCAGTGTGCATAAGCGTGATGTCCTACCAAAACCTGATACCCAATTCCTGTAACTTGCATTCAGTACTTGAAGAGGAAAACTTAAGAAGATTCATCCCTTTCGTGAGCCATCACTTGAATACGACTTGCAATGCAGCATATTTATTGTTGATGCTTGCCTAATACTTGGCCCTCAGATTCCTAACTGGTAAATCCTAATGCCACTAGAGGTCTGTAAAATGGAGATAGCTAAATTAATAGATTACAGGTTGTAGAGAAGGATGGTTGTTACCTGTTATTTCATCTAAATATTGCTGATCGTCAGCCTTTTTTTACAAAGGTGGAGAGAAGTAGTTTTGACTTGCGCTTCCTTTTGGAAGGAAGAGATCTTTGAGGCAATCCGATTTCTTACAGTTCAGTTGTCATTGCTGGGCTGCAGAGCGGCCTATGAACTGAGTGTGCCGCCGTTGGAGTACAAAGGTTGGCCATGGGGCTGAGTCTTCCTTCCATTGCAGATGTGACAGATTAACAGGGTAGGGATGAACTCATGAGTTAAAGTCATCTGCAGTTACTCTCTTCAAGACAGAGGGAAATGCTAGAGTGAAAAGCCTAATAATGATAGAAATGATTTAAGGATTGAAATTATCCTTGTGCAAATTTAAAAGTGTAAGCAAATGTCTTCTTGAAGAATTTGTTTAAGTATCATAAAACTCTGTTAATGTACAAGTTAACTGTGAAGTGTATGGTTTATAAAATAACTGCAAAAGAAATATACAAGTATTGTTGGGGTGGCAGAGTAAATATTGAAATAGTCAGAGCACAAGTTAGAAACCTTTGAATGTTGTTTTCACTGATGTAGAAATTAGGATTTAGCTTGACTGTATTTTTTAGTGGGTATGTTTTTAAGGCTTATAAGTTAATAAACTGTTTAGTGATGGTACAGTTATGCCTTTGCCTGTAAAACTATAAAGACAGTGATGTGAACATAAAGGCAGTAAAGTTTGCTGCCAAGCTTTACAGCTTTCTGAATTAAAACCATGTCAGTATTAGCTTGCAGAAATTGCAAGTTGAACTAATTTCCCCACCCCCTTATTTCTAGCCCGAGCGGGTGTTCATGTGTAATCTGCATTAAGTACTGTGTCCTTCAGGACCCGGGAGCGCCAAGCGCCTTTGTATTGGGTCAGTGTTTTGACCCATTAACCATAATGTTCTCCTAAGCAAGGTGAAGTAGTGCTTCGTTGTGCCTGGTCTGCAGGGGTGGAGAAGGCTTTGTGACCCAGTCTGACCTTCATATTCTCTTGGTATTTGATAGTGCTGGTCAGAGGAAAGCTTTGAGGTTTTTAGAAATTTTGGCAGTGTCACGAGTGATGTGGCAAAGTTGAGAGGGGACTGACTTTTTATTGTCACTTTCAGCGCAAAACATGAAAGCATGAGATTAAGCTGTCGTGTTCCAAATGAACAAAAGGGGTGTGTTTTGCTTTTGACCCAATGTGTAGTTAGTTAGGCTTTGGAAATCCTTTCTGAAGTATGTGGATATTTAAAGTTTACAAGGAGTCGAAAAGCAGCCAGACAATGGGAGAAAAATCCACTAAGGCTGACAAGGTACGCAGTACCTCCCATAGCTCAGGGAGTCACTGAGCTGCACGTGGAGCCTGGGAGAAGATACTGGGAAAGTACTGTCAAGTATTTATCAAACTTTTATATTCATTTCAGGCATTGACTACTGCAGGCAGCATACTGGAGACAACAGACCTGCTACCTAACCCAGTAGGGCTGCTTTTAGGATAATTATTCATCCGAAGCATTTGAGAACAGCCAAGCCAACGGGACCAGGTCTGGAGATAGCAACTCTGGGTGCTTATTCTCACAGAGTGATTATGAGTCACCATCAAACTGGGAAGTCAGCTTAAGTGGTGCTGGGGCAGTTCTGGCACCTTTGTAATCAGTGTTATTGTTGATGTCTTTGATAAACAGAATTATCACAAAGTATGAAAGGGGGGTTTCAGACCTTATTTTCAGGCTCTGTTTTGGAAGATGAAGTTTCAGATCTATTCAATGGCTGTGTTCAAATACAAGATAGAGGAAGGTGATCCCATAATGCAGATAGGTAAAGCGCACAGCAGTGCCACAGAAGCAGATCTGAGGGTTATAGGGGATCACGACAAGCAGTGGGATGCAGCACTCTTGAAGTTAAATGATAAACTTTCTGTACTAGCAAAGCTTAAGTTAACAGAATAACGTGTTTGGTTTTGGCCGCAGCCCTTTAATAAATGGCTCAAATGTCTCAATTTGGCAGACATAGTCATCAAGGTTTAGGAAGGGTTTGGAAAGCATCATCTACAGTGTGTTTGGAAAGTGTGTTCTACAGAGGCTAAACAAGCTCAGTTCCAGCAGAAAGAGGATGAGGTGATGGAACAGGAAGATGCCACAGTCTTAAAATTAGTGAGAAGTGGTCTGTGTCCTGTCAGTGACTGTACTGAAGAAGAGGAAACTAGTTTGTAGAAAAGATCTAATGTAGTTCTTAAAATCTGTTATGCTTTAGGGAGAACTGGAACAAGCTGAGGTTGTGCAGTCTGCTTTCTGAGAAATTTTTGGAAGTCAAACAGGACTTGTGTTAAGGATATATTAAAGACTTTCCTCACAACTGTTTTACTTGTTCTCATGGAGGAGATTGAACTTGATGAATTCTTCAGGTGCTGTCTGTATTCTGGCCTGAGTTTATCTGGAAAAAGTCATGTTAATGCTCAGAAGAAACGTAGTTTATGTGAGAAAGACCTAGAATCTTTCAGTTACTGCTGGTCATCTGATGTTACAGCTTCACGCATTTAGTTTTAAAATAGTGTTGAGGTAACCTACTGCATTCAACAGCAAAATGTTGTGGTTTAGGAGCATAGCCTGTAATCCCATAGGAAATGTTGGTGTAGGATCATACTGTGATTTAAACCAGGAAAATCAGAGGGATAAAGCCTGAGGTATTCATTATCTGGTGTAGTATATACTGTATGTGGCTTCATAACCTGTGTCCAGATGGTACAGGATCTTCTGTTCTGAAACACTTTTAAAGAACTGTCAACCTGTTTAAAAGACATAAAGCAGACTTGTTAAGTACTTGTTAAGTTACCTTCGTTTCTTTAGGTACCCTCATTTTGAATCTGTTTTTTTAAAGTATGCATGGGCAGATAAAAATGACTTAACACTTTAACATAGCATGCCATTTATTTAGGTTTTTGCTTTGCTGCTTCTTGGAATGACGGTATTATGTTTGTAGTGAATACTGGTGACTGAGACTTACGTTTCTGAAGTACTGATACACACTATAGTAATATCAATAACACATAGGAAAAATACAGTTTTTGAACTGAAGTCTGAACTGAACACTTCCTCCCCTCTTCACCTCCCCCAAATACCAGTCTGGTGATGCTAAATGTGACATATCAGCAGCCTTCATGGTTTTTCTTAAGGTTTTGATGGCAAGACAGATAAATCTGTGGGCTGTTTCATCTCTGGTAGAATGATTTCTCTAAGCATTGACCGTACTTAGTTAGTAGTACGTATTTTATTGGAAAGAACACACTAATCCTGTCTTTCAGTAAGCAACTATCTCAGAATACCAGTAAAAAACCAGTTAATTTAGCCCAGGTGAGTTCTTGCTTTTTGTCTTGTTGAAGGACATGTAAAATTGGAGCAGAGGCAGCTGGGGCTGAGGAGGAGGGCTAGTTTGGTTCAGTCCTGCTGCAACTCAAAGGCAAAGCCTGTTTCCACCTCTGGACCACTTAGCACAGCTTTATGAAGGTGATTTGGGAGCCCCAGCAGCACACTAACTTTTTCCCAGTGAAAAGGGAGTGAGTTGCAGCCATGCAGTGTTTACCCTGCAGACGCAGTGCTGGCTGCAGCTCCTGTAGGCATGCTGGAGCTCTGCAAGCTCCATTGCAGCTACTGTCAGTAGCATGGTATGCACAAATATTTGATTATCAAGGGCTGGTATTTGTGCTGCCATAGCTATTCTTCAGGTCATACCCAGGGCTTATGTGACTCCTGAAGCACTTCTGCCAAGCCAGGGGTCTTTCATCATCAGCTGAATGGTTCTCCCCACTCTGCAAGTGGGTGGATGAAGGTTTGTTACTGCTTGCTCCAGGGAATAAGAGATGGATGAGGCATCTGGAGTTAAACTTCACTTTTCATATGTGCAGCTTGCAGTGCTGCTGCTCTCAACTGATCTCGTAGTGAGAAAGGCAAACAGGGCTAGTCTCCAAACCAGGATCCAGCCCTGCAGTGGTGAACAGAGGAATCATGAGCGCTAATAGAGCTGGGGTGGCCACATCTGTACCTGCATCTTTTGGGGTTTGGTCTGCTCTCAGAAAAATCAATAGAGAAATTCACAGAGTCTGCAGCTGGAAGTCTGAGTGAACCCTGGATTTGTAAATGCTCAACAAAGGGCCATTTTTAAGAAGAAAACTTTTTTTTTTATTTTTTTTTTTTTTAGCAATATGCCTTGAAAGAGCTCACTGAATTTTTTTTGCAAAGGTAGTTAATCAGACAAATTATTATTTATGTAGTGGACAATTATTTAGTTTCATGAACAAATTTGTTTTCTTTGTAATTAACAAGATTTAGCAGTTTGATATGAAAGTTGGGGGAAAGAAAGAGAAGCAGGAAATGTAACGATGTCAGTGGTTCACAAAGCTCTTTGAGACATCATCAAGATCTCTAGCTATATACTGGTAGCAGCAACTTCTGAATTACGTCTTAAGTTTCTGTGGATACTCTAGGCCTGCTCTCAGGTTGTGTGAGTCTTGTTACATTTTGTATTTAGAGCAAGGCCAGCTTGTGATTTGTATGGTCCAGAACTCCATCCCTCTCATCCACTGTACTATCCTTGTTGCTATGACTCTCAGCAAGGTTTTGGTCATCTCAGGTTTGCTCTTAGTGTCCCGTATCCAAAGCAACCTGACTAAAAGGTGATACTGTAGTAGCCATGTTTCAGAAGAAGAAGCTGTATGACCCACGAGGGAGGCTGTGCCTGTGGTGGGGTGAGGACACCTTCTTCTGAGTTCCCATCTGCACTTCGCTCTTCCCTGATTTATTCAGGTACAGCCCTCCACACCACTTAGTGTGGAGGTGATAGCAATAAATATCTCTCACAAAATCCTCCCTGGCAAAGATTGACTGTTTTGCTGTGTCTTCCTTTTTCTCACTGGGTGAGCACTGTGTGCAGTTGGCCCTGCTTGCCTACTGCAGAGTTTCTAGGGCAGGGATTGAAGCATTCAGGAATGAATGAAGAACCTGACAAATATTTTTAATAACTTAAATTTTAATGATTCCCTAGGGTTGCAATTTTGTGAGTTGATGGGCTGAGGTAATGGCCTGCTGGCCCCTGAAAGGAGGAAATCTTTCCACTGCTGTGTCTTCCCCTCCGCTCCCCTCCCAGCAGTGCTGATGGTCACGGTGGAACTGCTGCCTCTAAAGAAAGCTACAAAACCCATCGCCTTTCTCTTCTCGTATCCTGCTGCAGAGGGACATCATGTGTTTCAGCTGCAGGGCAGCAGGAGCACATAGGGAGAAGCAGAAAGGAGGGGAGGCAGATGAGGGGTTTCCCTTTCTCAGAATGGTAAACTGTTACCCCTTCAGCTCGCCCTCTTTCAGCAAACTACAGCATTTTTTGCAGTCTGTTAAACGTGTGTAACCCTTTGTTGCCTCTACCAAAAAGTACACAAATGCCTCCAGTGGCCCTGTTGCAGCGGGAAATGTGGACATAAAAGGTTTGTGCAGGGAATTTCAGTTACAGCAGTAGGAACGGAAAGGATTTTAAAAGATCACCGACTTCAGAGGACTCTAAGATAACATGGACTTTTATTACTCTGTAAAGATAAGAACACTTGGTTTTAGTACATGTGATGGTTTTGGGGGTGGGGAGGCCCTTTACTTTTTTTACCCTTACCTGGGATCCTTTACAAAGATAGGAAAACTAATAAGGTAAATCTTTGTCTTGTTTTATGGGACTTGCCAGCTGTGTATTCATTTGTGGGAATACATATGCATGTTGCATCATTACTTTATTGCCCCTGTTTGCTCTTTGCTGGGATCATTTCTCAGAGACTTTAGCGGTTTTTATAGATCTCAGTCACTGATCTTCCCATGGCTGCAGTTAAGGGCATTGCCTTAAATTTCGAAGTTCTTGAGAAAACAAAAATAGATGGGCTTGTCTTGAATTGGAACTGTTGGGAACAAAGCATTTAACGGTAAGTGCACAGAGGAACAGAAGTTTCAGAAATGGTGTGATGATCTTTATCTTCAGTTGTCATCCCATTACAGTACTCCTGCATCTTCTCAGGCATCTGAAATTAGTTATGATCAGACACTCAATCTCAGATTATATGGACCTTGAAGTTAGTGTTTGGTTCACTGCATGAACGTCATATATTAAAATAAATTTTTCTTTGTACGTTTGGAGATGCATTATGGGCTTTTGAAAAAGTAGCGTAACACCTTAAGGTGTTTTAGATCATTTATACAAGAACAAATTTTAAGCTTTGTTTAGGGCAAGGGCGCTTTTTCAAACACATTTTGCATCATATTCTGATGGTAATCTGAAACAAATTTTAGATATTGTTTTATAATTTTGCTTTGAAGTTTTACATCCTTTCGAAGGAAGAGATTATTTCTTACTAACCTAGGGAGAGGAATTTTAGACATGAAGTTTCGTAGCCTGTTACACTGTACAAGTCATGTCTACTCAAAAGGTCAACACCCACAGAACATGTTTTTTGCAGTGCAGTGGATAAGTAGCTGCTTTTCTTGGGGCTGTAACAGTCTTTCCTATTGTAAATGAAATTACAGTCTTTTGATGATATGGCATCTGATGCTATGGGTATTTCTATGTTAAATGCTAAGTTATAATTATATATATTCAACACCAAAGTAGCAATAATAAACATAAGTAATATGGTGACCATATTCTCTTACGGATTATTCTCTTTCAATGTAAATCCTTGCAGCCTTGCCCAGATTTTCAAACATTTCTGTATTTCTGAAAATATTATGTCAGATTCCTTTTAACTGGAACTGAAAGTACTTTTTTGTTAACAAGTGTGGAAGTTCAGCTTCTTTATTTCTCTTGATACAGAGTTGTGTGTCTGTTCATGTAGTGGTTGGCCTAGCAAGGATTTTAAGAAATGAAGCTGGTTCATAGGCTCTTTAAAATGGCCCTTCACAGCTTCTGTTACACACTCTTATGTTATGGTCCTGAGTCAGTTACTGAGCTCTGTAGAAGAAGAAATATTTTTTTATCCCCTTAAAAAAAATACAGGTCTATTATTTCCTGATTTTTTTGTTTTTATTTTTTTTAGTACAAAATTGGGAATTCATGTGAGGAGTAAGTACTGACTGCTTGAGTGCATCAGATGGAAGTGGAAATTTGTATGGTTTCAAAGAACCCAGCTATCTGAGATGAGTTGTTTTCTGTATTAATCCTGGTTTCTTTATGAATCCCTGTGGGAGGGAGGAGGGCAGACAAAGGCCACTTTATGTTGCTGATGTGTTTGCTGAGTGACTCTGCTGCTTTAGCCCCAGGGAGGAGGTAGAAGCAGAGGAGAGGGAAACTACCAGGAGGAGGAAGAGTAGCTTGAAGTGAACTCCTTGAGGAAGACGTGACAGGGGAAGGATGATGCCAAGGTGGGAATGGCTGGGAAGCTGAAAGGGTGAAGAGACCCCATCAGAGTGAAGAGGGAACACATGAAGATCATAGTGGAATGAAAATGCAGGTTTCACTGCTTGAAGGCAAAACTGGTTAGCATCAGGGGTTGTCCTTCCTGCCCTGCCTGGTCTGGGTTTTAAAGATGTGTTTTCCTCCTCTCCTGAAGGATGCTGCCTGATGCTCATACGTCCCTGGGCATTGACCCTGGGTGTGCCTGCCGTGGGTGTAAGAAGACCGTGAGGCCTTGCATTTTGGGTGAAGTATTTCATCCCAAGACAGGTGAAGGTTTTGGAGTGACATCTGAAGGTGTGCTGAGGGGTAATTAATGAAAGCTAATTGGTTCATGTTTTCAAGGATTCGGCGTGTTCTCTTTAGCAGCCTCTCATTTCCATCCGTCAGTTTGTTGGAAATGGCCAAGGAGTTTTGGGAGGATCCAGGTAAGACAGGAGCTTTCTTGAAAGGATCTGTTATTTTCTCCACTGTACAAACTTTATGGAGAAATCTGAACAGGCAAGATGCAGCTGTGTATGAGGCTCACGTGGCTTTGTTTTGTTTAGTGTGATTGACTGCTCCATTTTAAATTCACAGCCCAATTTGGTGATAAACATCCTGTAGGCAGGCAAACCCTCAAAACTCTAACCAGTAGTCTGCAGTCTGACAATGAGGTAAGCACATCTGTGTGATAAATACAGGGTTTTTTAGAAGTATTTAATTTTACTGTTTTCAGGCCTTTGCTTAAGGAAAAGCTGTGTAACTCGCACACCCGAAGATACAGGAGAACCAGATTGACTATGAAATAGTAGCCAGATGGCAGGAAAAACAGTTTTATGTTGTGAGGAATTAGCGTACTGAGTTAGTAAGCATTCAAATAAAGTTTGGTGGTTGTGGTGGGGGGCTGTGTTTTGAAGCTCATGTCTTAGTCTTCAAGTTACTACAGCTGAAAATGAAGGGTAGTGTTTGCATTTTTTTTCTGCCACATCACGACTTCCCTTAAGCATCTCTTGCAGATGTTTGGACTCTGCTGAACTTTCGATGTAAGCTAGAAGCTTGTACTAGTACCTAGTGCCTTCTCTATTACTGTACCACTGTCAAGGTCTTCACATATATTTCAGTACTAACAAGAAGAAAACATGGGAGAAGAATGAATTTTTTTTTTTTTTTTTTTAAGATCTTCCTGTAGCTGAGGGGAGATTTCCCTTTTTTCAGGTACTGGGGCTCTCCTCCAAGGACCCCCATCCAGCTGGGATGCGAACGGCTTGGTGTGGAGCTTGCGTGCTTCAGGCTGTGGAAAGTCATACATGTATGCAAGGATACAGACCTTGGTTCGGTGATAGCTGATACCACTTCTTTGCACTACTGGATGTAATGGCAGTCAAATTTTGACCCAGATACACTTGGTTGTGTTCATTTGGAGTTCGCCAGAACATAAAATGTAGTGAATACTCCAGTGTATGTTGTTAGCGTGTCACCTGGATTAGCTTCCTAGGTTGTATTGTGTCCTGCCTATCGTTTATCTGTCTGGATCATTCTGGGATCCAGGCTGCAGCTGAGGTGTGGTCTGGATCCCTGGTGCTTCAAGTGCAGGTATTTGTGGGTGGCTTCACAAAGTGGCTCACTCTGAATCAAACTACTTCTTTCAGGATCAGCTGCTGCCCTTAAAGAAGCCCTGTGTAAGTTATTCCCAGGACACCTGTCTTTTAAAAAAAATCCCTTTTTTATTATTTTTTCTCCTTTTTTTTTTTTTTTTTAATGTTGCTACTTCCAGGATATCCTGCCCTTTGTATTTCACAGCTTGCTGGAAATGAGGAAGATTTGCATGGCGTCAGTTCTGCAAATGAGCATGCAGCTTCACATGGTCTTTGTGGACTGTATATACCAAGACAGATTGCAAATGGAGTTTGTACAATAGAGCAAGTAAAACTGGCTGCATCAGTGTGGTTTTCTAAGGATGAAAGAGATGTTGGTTTTTGTTTTACTTGGCAGCCAGGCTTCGTGTCTTGTGAGAAGGGTAGTGGAGAGATGTAGGGCAGAACATCTGGAGATAGCAGGATTTAACGATTGGAAAGAGAGTTTTAATCAAAATCCACATTATTCTCTACTCTGCCTTTCCTTGTTGAGGATGACCAATGTCATACCAGTAAGCACGGGATTGCAGATGGCTGTAACTACTTAGAAGCTGTAACTTAGAACTAACCTTGCTCGTTAGCCTGAGGTTGGAAGAGTGACGTGGAGGACACATTTGCTGTGGATAATACTGTTTTCACAGCAGGCTTTGCTTATCTGCGCCCAGCGTGGCCTAGGAAGCCCTGCAGTAGAATGTGCTTGATCTCCATGTGAATCAGCAGGAGGCAGTAATTTTTGTTGTTGCAGTCTATTGTGAGTTGCTGCTCTGCTGGGAACAACTTTGGCAACTCACAGTGGTCCTTGCACCGTATGGTATCGCATTGATCTTGTCTGGGTCAGCAGAAGCACCTCATCACCATGCTAACAGCGCCCTAGCAAAGAAAGCCCTGTGCCTTTTGCCACCCAAAATGTGTGTGGATTCAGCAGATTCCTAGACCAAAGCAGCAATCCGTTTTCCTGTTTCATGAAAAATAAAAGTGGGGGGAATACTGTTGCACTGAGATGAAGATCTGCTTTACAGGCTAATTTTAGGTGCAGCTTAATGTGTAAAGGAGGAGGCAGTTTAGACTAGCAGGGTTTAAGAAGATAACTACCGGAGATACAAAATTATTAATGCTGGTGATATCCAGGGTAGGTGGTGTAAGCAGAAGCAGCCATGTGATATAGGGAGAGCGCTATCCCAACAGCGGCTGCTGAGCTACAGACCTGCTGAGCGGAGGAGGCTGAGAAGATGTGTTTGACCTTCTAGGCAGAGCCTTGCTGGCTAGCTGTGCTCAGAGGCACGGCACAGGGTAGGAATGGCACAGCTCTGCTGGTGAATGGAAAGCTCACAGAAAGCAGTACAGAGCATTTCAGGGAATTTTTCTCACCTGGAACAGCATCAGTGGTGATTTTCTAGGATTGGCCCTTTCTGCTGCCATGTTTTCTCGTCAGTGTCTTCAGTGATCCTGCCATTTCTGTGGTTTTTGACTTGCTAATAGCTGACAGTTTTAATAATAAATGTGTTTCTTTCTAGAGAGAAAAGAGACACTTTACAGTTTCTTTCTAGAGACGAGAAAAACCCACCCAAAACTTTGAGGTGGGCGAAACTATGGGATGCTTAGGGAAAGGGGAGAAGCCAGGTGTCAAAGATGATGAAAATCATTCACTACAGTGAAGGCCTATCTTTTTTTGCACTGCTACAATAGAGCAGCAGGCCAGGTGAAAAATTAGTTCCTTCCCTTATGTTTTTCAGTATAAAGCTATTCAAGAGATCCACAGCAGTATAAAGGCTTACAGGAAGGCTGCCGTAGTTATTAGAGCACTTCCTGGGTGGCTCGGGATTTGTCTCCGAAGCCACACCTCATGTATTAGGGTTTCCTGTGCTGTTATTACAGAACACACTCTGTATATATTTCCAGAATTATGTCAAAAGCTTCCGTATCAGAGGAGGATCATCACACAGCACAGGCTGCTGGATGTGTGAAAAAGCTGGTTAAATTGCAACATCCAGTAAAACCTGAGTTTTATAGAATAGAAGCTGAAAAAACCCAAATACTTTTTTTATAACCTTTGAAATATATTTGTACTTCTCTGCTGTGCTCTTAAACGTGAAGGTCAGCAAATCTTGCTAAGTCATAACTTCTAAAAACCCCCATATTTATTATCACTTAACAGACCAGTAGTGTTTTTCTTTTAGCAAAATTAGATTTGTCTTTACAGGTCATAACACTGGGAGGTTAGCCAGCATGGCTCATCCTTGTCTGTGAAGTGAATATGGGAAGTGGCTATTGCTGGCTGTGCAGCCATTTGAGAAGGCATTTGTTTAATTTTTTTTTTCTCTTGTTTCCAAGTTATTGGGTGTTATTCAAGAAACACGTATTTGTTTGTTCTTTATTTTTAAGTTTGTCAGGGTAAACCATTACAGCTAGCAAGTTTTTACTAGTCACCCAAATAAAGCAGAAACTCTGGAAGTATTGATATCTAAATGCAGTGTCAGGTTGATCGTAAGTATTACTAGTTTACTTTCTGTGTAGCAAGAAAAAAATATCATCTGCTTTTGGTTTTGGAGGGATACTGTGGCAAAAATATACTCCAGGTTTATAGTTCAGTATTCTGAACTATTGTCGAGTGTTTTTTTTAAATAGCCTCTATTTATTAATAGAAATAATAAGTTAATTTTTCAAACCTTGTGTCCTTCAATCAATAAAAGGCAACATGTATGTCCCTGTAATTGAAGACACGTATGCTACTATGGAAGGTGGAACGTGCATCTTCATAAAGGTGGAGTCTCCATTAACATGGTGTGACGAGGGTACTGATTCATCTGCTGATGCATTTTGCAAAATGGGTCTGTGCATTGGCTGTGTTATTTTGTTTCATTTTTTCTTTATTTTAGCTCAGTGGGTTGTGAGTTGTGTCAGTTTAGCTGCTTTGTACTATCATCTTACTCTTTTGAACTCAGTTATTCTTCGGTTCTTGCCTTAAGACTTCACGTAGGTGTCTGGAAGGTTACTGAACCGCATGTGTTTATTGCTCTGTCTGTCTCAGCACCAAACAGAGGAATTGGGCTTTTCTGGATTCTCAAGGAAGTGCCTGACTTGAATTAACCCTCAGAGTTCTTCGCTGTAGTCAGGTTCTACATGTGATTGTTTCTTTTACATTGTGTTTTGAATTTTTTGTCTAAGATGACCTTACATCTCTAATCATATGGTGTTGTAAGACAACTATACTTACCAGCTTTTAGTTTTCTAGTTCCTAGGAATAATTCAAAAGCAAAACATCTTCCCTGGGGAAGATTTTTGCTTCAGAGAGAAAATACACGAAATCTACGAGGAGTTCAGTATCAATCCCCCTGTGCCTCCAAGAGGGTGCTCAGGTCTTTCAACAGTTTGAAGAAATACCTATCATGAAAGCAGATTTGAAATACTTCTGTTCACACGGAACAATTTGAATTGGTCATATCTGACTTCCCTGTAGAATTTCCTGATCTACTGTCATCTAAGCTCCTATGGAGCTCAAATTTAGGATGAATTTACCAAGAAAACATATGGCCTATGTGAATCTACAATAAAGAATATATTTGGTGGAATACAAAAAATGCTGAAGACCTCCAGAATGGAGTCCCAGATGGAGTGCTTGAGTGAACTTGAGTTGGAGCGTTACAGACCACAAGTTCAAAAGCTGAAGAGGATTCTTTGAAAAGCCCTGAGCAAGGGAGTCATTGGGTTGTTTTCTTGTAGGTCCAGTGATGCTAAGTGTCACATGATCCCACAGTCTTTCCTTCAATAGCACACAGTCTGTTTTGCATCTTTGATCAACTTACTTGGTTTAGAATTGTATTTCTTATCCTTTAAAAGCTAGTAACATGTTAGTTTGCCATGAAGAAAACGAGGGACTCTTTTCTGGTTTACCGTTTGGCAGTCAGCAGTGAGGGTCTTGCTTGTAATGATAAATGCATTAATTAAATGTTTTTATCATCAGGACTTTGTGTATGACAAAAAAGACAACCTCCTAGGCATTTTGACTGACATTGGTGGCATTTTTGAGTACTTGAAATACCTGCAAATGTTGAAACCAGTCAGGAAGTGACTTTCAAGTGTTCTGGCAGAAGGCGCTAGCACTTATCTTTGGTTCTGTTTGTGTATGTACTAAAAATCAGGAAAAAAGGCAGGTCCTGTACAGACTGGCTATCACGTCTTGCAAATCAGGCTGAGAAATATTGAACTTGGAAGACAAAAAGCTAGTAAAAAAATCTAGTCCTAATTTAAAATCTGTTTTACTGGTTAGAAGTAATTCTGTGAAAGATTTTCAAAGTGATTGATGGTTGTGTTTAAAATAGTGCCTCTTTCTAGTCTGTGTGGCCTCTGTTTCCAGTGACTGTGTATTACAGCTTTTTCTGCTAGACTGAAGAATTCTATAGTCTGTTTTCCGTGTAAATATTGTCTGTGTTTAATCTGTGATTCTGTGATCCCTACAGTTTTTCATTTGGCAAAGGATTTGTTTAAAACTTCGTGGAATTTCTGTGTGGCTCTAATTGTAACTGTAGCATATAGAAGAAAGTTGTAAAGATGTGCCAGAAGAAAATGTTTTGCCTTGGCCTTGGAAAAACAAGGGGATGTGTCTTCAAGGTTAGAAATAAGTAATAATATAATTTTTAGTGGGAAGATTTTGATTAGTTCATTAGATTGGGATACAACTGGAGGAAGGCACTGTTCTTAATTGCAGAAGGTGTTTGAATTAAAAGAAAAAATAGAAGATTTAAGTATGTTTGAAGCATGCTTAAGAACTATTTCACGTTATCCTCTTCTCTAATTGATTAACTGGATAATAGGTTTAAATGTGCCAAATAACAAAACCCATGGATTTTATAGCAACTGATCTAAATTGATCTAATTAAATTTGTTTCTTCTCTTTTTCGTCTTCTGGGTGAATCCTAGTGATGTATAGCAGGATATATAAAAAAATACTAAATTGGGTTGTGCCTGTTTCTCGGGAAGGGTGTTGGGAAAATTAGAAATGTCTTCAAGAACTTGAAAGTAGTAAGTGGAAATGGCTGTTCAGCGTGGTTTTGCTCCAGCTACGTCTGGTCCTTCTCACTCATTTAGGCAACTCCATTTGATTGTCATGATAATCTTGGTATCAAGCTATATTTACTGCACTTTGTAGGTGTGTAGCTGATACATGGTTTGAAGCTGTGATGTCAACTGTGATGTCAGTTTTGCTCATTACCTTGTAGAAATAATTTAGTCTTTTTGATTTCTGGACCCCTGAAGTTTCTGTTGAGCACCTGGATTCTGTCAGAAATCTCACATCTGTGGGGTCTTTGGAATATTAATTTTTCTTAATCCCCGTTTGAGGGCTGCCAAAGCAGCAGTTAAAAATGACTATTCTAGAAGAGTGTTACTTAAATTCTAAAGGTCATATTGGTCAAGTCTCTATGATCCACGTTATGTGTCCTGCTTTTACAGTTGGAAGACATCTCATCAACAACACTTGACATCGGGTAGTTGAAAGAAATGCTGCTAATCAGTTCCAGAAGCTCCTCTGTTTCAGTTATTTTTCAGGTTTCTGCATCAAATATTTTGCTTTTAGTAAAGAGAAACTTTTATGTCTAAGAAAGGATTGTATGCTAAAAATGAATAAAATGAGTCTGCCTTAACTTTGAATTACAAGAGGACTCATTTTATGCCTTAGAAAAAGCCGATATTTGGTCTCTATTGGTTTTCTTAGACTGCATCCTTTGCACGTTTTCAGAGTTGCGGAGAGCTGAGGTAGCAACTTGCTGTTGCCCCGAGGAGTTTTTTTGCTTTCATCTCTGCCTTATTGTGGTTATACTTTCTACTTCTATCTTGTGCTAGCAGTGGAGCTCACCTGTCTTCTTTTGGAACTGAGAAGAATTATTTAAGTTAGATTAAATCATGCACTTTGGCAGAGATATTTTTCTGCTGTTGCAGTGCAATGAGCTGTCTTGCAGGCACTGGGAGTGGTGGTGGCTGAGCTGGGAGGAGGGGTTCAAGAAATGGGAAATGTGACTTTTGCCCTTGGGGCAGAGACCTGTTAAATTACCTCACCCACTCTTTTGGTGGCTTGATTTTTGTTTTTGGTTTTTTTTTTTTTTTTTTTTTTTGGGGGGGGGGGAGGTGGGAAGCTCTTCCTTAGGTCACAAAATGTCCTTGATACCTCTTGACAGTTTCCTAGTTGAATGTGAGTGGATCATTACATAGTGAGTAACAGGGCTGAGTTGTCCTGGAAGAGAGGAAAGAATATTTTACTTGGCTTTTTTGGTGTAGCTATCTGTGCTTTGTGGGGGAGAGTAACACTGCACTGATCTCGTATCTGGGAACATTAAACTTCTGTGTTAGAACCTTGTTTGGTCTCCTCAAGAATATTTTTAATAGTGTCCTCCAGTGTGTTTTTAAAACAATTTGGATTTAAATTTTATATATTGTGCATAAATGAAAGAAAAGGTTACTATTCACAGTGTGATGTTGGAACAGGAGCAGAAATTTTGATACATGATTAGGTCTGCACAACTACAAATGTTAGCTGTGCTTTTGGCTTAAAGCCCTAATTCGAATCTCGCCTGTCAGACAAGCAGTAGGAAGATTAATCTCCTCCAGAGAGAGGAATCCATACCCCAGTTTTAGACAAAACACAATGATTAAAGTTATTTGTAGGTTGAATAAGCACAAGCCTTTGTTTAGGACTGTTGAACAGGGTTATGTCGAAACATGCAGGAACACGGCTTAATCACATTCCTGTTGCTGTTGCTTCCATGCTTCCACTCCACAGCATCATCTGACGGGGAGTCAGTGGTAAGTTACCAGCTGAGTGTATAAGCAATACTTTACTTTGAGACTTGTTGTTTGATTAACAACAGTGCCTTCAGATGTCCACCTGCAGCCAGGGAGAGGGCTGCTTTTTGGGTGCTTGTCTGAGTGCAGCGCCTGTGGGTGGGCCAGGGAGAGCTGCCTGGTGGTGGCTCACGGGCTGGGGGCTGCTAGATCATCTTGGGACAACTTAGGCAACTAAAGATAGTTTCAATCATGCTTTGTTTTTAAAGAACGAGATCACTACGATTATATAAGCTCTGAAGTGGGAAACTTGGTTTAGCCAGTGTTTGAACTCTGGTTTTTAAAGAAGCATACATTTCAAGCACTGAACTTCGGAGGTTTAAGGCAAAATTTTTGTGTTGTAGTAGCAATTGTCTGTGGGGAGGGAAGAAGGAAGAAAAAGTTAGCTGCTGTTATTAAAAAAGTTATGAGAAACTCTTTGCATTGTTTTAAGGCCTTTTTTGCTAGTTAAGTAGTGCTGTGTCATTGTTAGCCGTATGTTATGTGATCACTAATGCTTAGTAATAAAGAATAAAGCTTAGATTAAAATGGCAATAGGTTGAAGATAAAGTGCAGATAAAAAGGCAGAAAAAATGCCCTAACTTGGCCCGTGACTATGTTTAGAGCAACAGTCTACAATTTCTGTCTTTTCCCGTGCCAAGAACCATCAGCATCTGGATGAAGAATGAGTAGAGGTGTGTCTCCATTAGGGGTTTAGTTCATCTCAGGAGCTCGATCTTGTGGTGAACCTCCTGTTTGTCTGCACTTAACTGCCCTGCAGGTCCAGGCACCAAACTGAGTCCCATTTCGACAAAAATGGAGTGAAAGATATTCCTTAGGAAAACCACCCAATAATATTCTCCAGCTGTGAATTCAGATTCAGTCTGGAGGACTGGGATACTTGGTACAGACTGGAACAAGTAAAACCCTTAAAATGTGTGCTGTATGGACACTGGCCCCTCAGAGCTGCTGTTTCGCTGTACAGATTTGCTCCTGTGTACCGTATTACTTGCTAACATAGATGTATCCATTTAGTTTAAAACTTATCTCAGGTTTATATCTGGATAGATAATGATAGCAAAAAAAAAAGTAAATAATATATGCTCCATTTCTAAAATTCTTCTTTAATTGAGGTAATGGATATTATTCAAATCTTTACAATTAGTAAAAAAAGAAAAACAAAAAATCCAAACCAGATATATCTAAAATTGACCATACAGGACTTCTATAAGGCATCTTTGGTTTTGAAGGAATAATACTTTAAGATGTTTTGTCCTACAGTGTGTGCAGTTTAATTCAGAACATTGTTGGAAGGGCTAAAAAGCAACAAAATAGAAGAAGTGTGTTACTTAGACTTGAAAAGAATATTGGTGTTTTCGTTTTTCATTTTGTTCCTGAGATGAAAATTAATGTAGTATGATCCTAGCCCCACGGCAGTGTTAAAATTTGGGCTTTTTGTTAAAGGAAAATTAAATGGGAACTAAATATTGGTGTAATTGAAGGAGGAAAAAGAAAGAGAGCTTATGATTGCAGTATCTTTTTATTTAGGAGAGAGCCAGCTTCACTGTTGTCTGATCTTGGATCCAATACCCCCTTGAAAGTGTCTAACCGTCAGATTATCATCAGATGGACTGGACATGTCTTGGACATCTAGATTGACACTACTACAGTTGACCTAAATGCGTGGTGGCAGGACTTGGTGACCTGGTGTTGTTTCTTATACAAGTTTCCTAACCGCTGGAGGTATGCTTGTTGTATGAAATATTTTGCATAGTCTGAAACGAAGGGACAAGTGCCATGGATAAACGCTCTCATCTTTGAGCTGCTGAGTCAAACTGGGAAGTAGCATTGGCAGCATGATAGTGCTCATTCTCCCGTATTTTGGTTTTTTTTCAGCTGTAATTGCTCAGGAAGTTTTGAATTTAAAAACACCTGAGCCACATTTTGTGGCTGAATTTACAACATGACTAAAAGCTTTCCTTGACTCTGCTTCTGGCCTCCTTGCCAAAATAATTAGACTGTTCTTAGCATGTGACTGGTGGTATGTCCTCTACATGAGCTTGTGCACAGAATTTGTAATAACGCGTGAGGGTTGGTCCTGAAGTCGTGATTCTGCATGAATTATTTTCAGTTTGCTTTCGTATCAGATTTATTGAGACCGCATATGCCTGTGGTTGCTCTGCCTTAGTACAATTCCCAGGCTCAGGGATGGCTCTCTTGCATGTGAAGAGGCAGTGAGTTTGCTGTACTGCCTGCACCTCGAGATTTGCTATTGAAAGCCTTAAAGCTACCCCCATTTCTCTGCAAAATGGGTTTGGCCAAGCTTCGTCTCTTGGATAGATCTGGTAACACTTGGAAAGAAAATTAATAATGGTCTTAGTGGTAATGCTGCTTGGTATTTTTAGTCACTGTTGTCTTTAACAGAATTTTTAGAGCAGCATTCCTGTTATATTAATAAATAGTATTTTATACGTGGTGGGAGTGGGGATTAGTGTTCAGAAGATGTCTTTGAGGTTTTAAAATGAGTCAGTAAAATGCAGTTGGACTTTCATCTCAATCTTCTGCCTTAGATCTTCTAAACATTTTCTGAACAATAGGTGAGCCTGTTGTTCTTGAGCTGGATTTCTTATGGACTTGTGGTCCGTAGAAGTACAGAGCTATGGGAACTACATCAGTCACTATCTGCAGCTCCCTGAGACAGCCAGTGGTAAGAAAAACAGCATGACTGACAGCATTACATTTGTCTT
Source organism: Nestor notabilis (assembly GCF_000696875.1). NCBI lineage: Eukaryota > Metazoa > Chordata > Aves > Psittaciformes > Psittacidae > Nestor > Nestor notabilis. The sequence goes on along the minus strand of NW_009930010.1, from coordinate 40,630 downwards.
AGGCTGTGGCAAAATTAGAGCAAAGATTAGCTGTGGTCCAGAGTCCCTAGTCTGTGTGAGCTGGTTTAGGGAAGGTTTAGGGAAGCCCAGAACTTTCTCAAACCCTTCAGAGAGGTAGTGGAAATGAGAGGCTTGAGCTGTGGTCAGGATGTGGCTAATGTGGAAGTCGTTACGGTCTGCAGCTTTCCCTGCTGCTGAGATCCTGTCAGTGCTAACAGTGGATTTTGCCTGATTTGTTGCTGTTCAGATTTCTAGCCTTTACAGCACTTTCTCTTCTGTTAAGATATGACCTTTCCTGGAATAGTACAAGAATTAAAGGGATTTTTTTAGGATCACAGAATGGTTTAGGTTGGAAGGGACCTTAAAGATACCTGCCATGGGCAGGGATATCTGTTACTAGATCAGGTTGCTCAAAGTCCCGTTAAACTTGGCCTTGGATTTTTCCAGGGATGGAGCATCTGTAACTTCTTTGAACAGCCTGTGCCAGTGCCTCACCAACCTCACAGTAGAGAATTTCTTCCTAATATCTAACCTAAATCTCTTCTCTTTCAGTTTAAACTGTTGTCCTTTGTCCTGTTACTATAGGCCTTGGTAGAAAGTCTGTCCATCTTTCTTCTAAGCCCCCTTTATATATGAAAAGGCCACAGTAAGGTTTTCCCAGAGCCTTCTCTTCTTTAGGTTGAACAAGACCAGCTCTCACAGCCTATCTTCATAGGAGAGGTGCTCCAGCGCCCTGGTAATTTCTGTGGGGTTTAGGTGGATTTTATTCTGAAAGCATACATTCCAGGTCTTTTTTTGAGATTAAGATAAGTGTGAATGATCTCTTTCCAATTACTGTCTTTCACTGTAATTACTGTTTTCCCGTATCATAGTAACAGGACTATTATAATCATCTTCCCAAGAAAACCAATGGATTTGCTAACAAAATGTGTTCTGTGTTACTTCTTCTGGGTAGCTTTTTATTCTTTGCTGTTAAGACTTTCTGAAATGGCTTTTATGTTAAGCAAAGGCTTTCAGTCTCGTCCATGAGAATTCTTTATCAATGACATTTATGAACGTGGCAACAGATTCTTGTTGGTTTTTTTTGGGTTTTTTTTGTTTGCTTTTTTTTTTGTTTTGTTTTGGTTTTTTTTTTTGTAGACAAGATTTAGTAGATTTGGGCAAGAATCTTACTTTTTTAGTTACGTGTTTCTGAAGGAGGAATTTATCCTGAGTTCACTGCGATCTATAGCGGATCGTCTGTTTTTCAGCCTATTGTCTATAAATTACACCCGTACTTTTTGTAAGAAGTACAAACTGATATAGAGAAATGAAAAGGAGATCAAAACTGGTCATGTAAGAGTTTTTAGGAACTAATTCTGTCTCTGAAAGAATTACGCTTTCTGTACAGAGATTGATGGTGATAAAGAGTTTCTGGATTATACCCATTAATCTGCAAATGCTCATTGTCATTAGCTTCTAGTATTTTCTCCTTTAATCAAGTGGCCAAATCAAAGTTGGTACTATTTAGAAACCTCTGATTTACTTGCTATTTGTTATTCTGGTAGTAAGACAGAAAGTACAATTGTATTTTTTCCAGTCCAGCCTCTCTTCAGTGGTCTGAGATCAAGCATCTGAGGTTTCCTACAGACCCTTCAGCAGCCTTTGATGCTGCCTTCCTCAGTGCTTAAGTTTATTTGAAGTGACTTGGATCCTGGCTGAGTATGTATTCTGATTTTTCTAAAATACCAGTTCCATTTTTACTCTGATACATAGTGGGAAGTGGTGTTTGGCCATATTTTCTTATTGCTGGACTTTAAAAACAAATTATCATGTAAATGTGTCTCGCTATTCTTTTATTTATATGCATATGTATTTATCAAACTTATCAAACCCAGTGCAGATTGCATTATTACTTATTTACTTGTTTACTTAGTTTTGTTTTATTACCCTGCAGTGAGCGAGTTACACAGCTGAAGTTCAAAACTCAACAAGACAAACAGGTTCAGGGAATTGGCCAGACTTTTGTGATGGTTACCCCCCGGGAGTCCCCTGAGTATTTCTAAAGCATTCACAAGTGCAGCTAGGGAACCCCAACTTACTGATAGGCTTAAAGTTACAAGTTAGCGTGTGGCTTTCTCTGTTGGAATTGTAGGATTGCCTGAACTTCAGGGACTCGTGTAAAAGCAGAAAATGTATGGTATTGTCGCTGGTTAGTGTAGGCTTTCTTCTTCAAATATTTTCCTGAAAAGTTAGTAAATTTGTGGAGAGTTCTTGAATTTGCTGGTGAACTACCAAAAATTCAGAAGCACTTAAAAGTTGGGGCTTGGTTTGTTTCTTTCTCTCTTTC
>NW_009930010.1:16591-38270 GCF_000696875.1 Nestor notabilis | reverse complement strand
TTCCCTTAAATTGATGGTTAGGAATCATAGGATCATAGAATAGTTAGTGTTGGAAAGGACCTTGAGATCATCTAGTTCCAAACCCCCTACCATGGGCAGAGATGCCTCACTCTAGACCATGTTGGCTTCTGATTTTCTGTGAGGGCATGAACTTTGTTGGCTTTATCTGTGTTCATAGGAGTTAGGATATATTGTTGGGATTTGGTCTACCTCAGCCTCTTTCTGAATCAGCTTGGCAAAAGCTGATGTAAAATGCAATATATGTTTGCTTTAACTGGTATGAGCCCCTTTGGCTACATTAAAATGAGCTTTTAGCTGACATTTATGATGGTCTACAGAGGACTAAAATTCCAGGGTCTCAATTACTTAAAATATACAGCTTCTGAGATTCAGATTACGGAAATTAATGACCACGTATTTACATACCAAACCAATATTTGTAAGTGATAGCATTTTCTGTAAGTATTTCAGAGGATGCACTTTCTTAACTTACTATTTAATATTTTTTTTTAATTTGTGTAATCTGATTTCCTACTTTTTGTGCTGGAGCAGAGGTCCCTTGTGTTTGGCAGGCTTGAGGCTGATGGGTAGTTTTTGCTCTATCTTGTATCCAAAGCTCAAAGAGAAACTGATGGGTGTATAGTCTTAAAAGAGGATAAACGTATCTGTTCTTGTATTAGGTCACCTGAAGATGAGCAATAGCTTGGCAGTAGGGCGCACTGGGTGGCGAAATGGGGCACTCTAATTTGCAGTAGGAGAGTCGTAGGAGACGAATGGGTGGGGGAGGCTGGAAGATTACATAACTGTAGGAGAATTTAAATTTCATTAGCTTAGAGAGAGTCATCCTCAGCCTTCAGGAAGTATTTGTTCTTTCTGATGTTTACACTTGGAAAAGGTGGCACAGGAGGGTGTATGTTAAAATGCTAGCTTAAGGGGTCTGAGGCTACCTGCCTTTGGAGAGGCTGTTCCTTGAATATGGTTTAAGTGGTCACACAGTGTGGTCTCTCAGCTGTAGTTGTTAACTCCAGAGTTCAGCTCATTAGCTTGAACTACTCCAGTTCAATCTGCAAGAGAGTGTCTGTCTGCTTCTGTGTGTTCTTTATATTTTATTGTGAGATGGATTAGGACGCATTTGATTTTGCTTTGATTCCTTTATCTGTTTGCTGGGTTACGCCTTGTACTTACTTTCTTCTCCTCTCACTGCCTGCTGGTTTCACCAGGGCTGACTTGAAGTCTGAAAGAGTTAAGTTGGTTTCAGCAGCCCCTTTCAAACTCTGTCTCAGCCATCCTGGTTTTCTTCTGGGTTGTGGTTTTTTTTTTCTGGTCTTCATTTCTGTTTTGTACTGCTTCTGAAGTAGTGTCCAGACCATAACTGAGGAGTTCTTTCTTTAATTTTAACTTCAGCTTTTTTTGTGTGGGTGTATGTGTTCTTGCTGAAATTTGACTTTGGGTTTTGCTACTTCTCTCTTTTCTGCTTGCTGCTATTACTGGCTTAGGTATTGCTGATGGTTGAAAATGCTTGTGCAGATCCCCTTGGCATACTTATTCCTTGGTTTGGCAGGAAGTTCCACTCAGGTTATTTTAATTAACAAGAACTGGGACAGAAACCTCTCTATTTTTGTTAGTAGGAGCTAAAATAAGAACAATGTTCTTGAAAGAACAGTAGCTTAAAAAGCTGGCAGAAGAGCAGGAGTCACAGAGGAAATAATCACACCTTGTTGGTCCTAGTATGAATCAAGTTTAACTTCCCAATATCATAGTGAAAAGACCACAACCTCTGTGGGTAGAGTTTTACAAGCTTACAAGATACACAAAATTCATCTCGGTCTTATATAACGGCAGTTGGAATTGGACAAATACTGTCTGCTGAACTCTTGACAGAATTTTAAAGCTAGCTAGAATGTTGCTAAGTTTCAGCATAGCCTTCATGATACTGAGGGTTTTTTTGTATGATTTATTATCATTTTGAACTGTTGTTGCAGTAGGATATTGCTGCATAAGTCGCATATGAACAGATCCACTCAGTACTTGCCATGGAGAGTACAAGTGGGGGACGGTTATGTCAGGTGCCATGAAGACCTTTGGTGCTCACAGGGTCTGGTGGGGGGTGCAGTTCCACAAAAATAGTAAGATGAGTTGGGCAGAGTCCGCTGGGAAGCTTCTTCCACAAGCACTTGGTCCTGCAGGCCCTGTTGTTTGGCAGATGGGGAAACTTTGCACCAAGGTTTTTGCAGCTAGAGGTTTTGGTTAGGTCTAGTAGAAGTGAGATGTTGCTTTTTGGTAGATTAAAAATTCTTGAAGCTGGAACTACTGTTAGCATTTTTATAAGGTCCCCAGAAAAATTAGCTTTTTTTTTTTCCTCTTCATATATGCCTTGGTCCTTCTTCATGGAAGTACTTCATGTCAAGTACAGAAGTGGTCATGTTTACCTCAGGATTTAATATGAGCCAGTGCCAGTATGCTAGTTCATAGATGTTGCTATCTTCCTTTGCTGAGTCTCAATCTTACATCTTCACTCCTAGTCATCTTCTCACACAGTACACTTTGTGAGAATGTTTGCTGCTTCTTTTCTGCCAGCATGCAAGAAGTGGTCCTTTTCTGTCTCCAGCCCCTCTTGTGGACTTGTTTCTTCTGCCATACCGCAGTTACTGTGTTGTAGTTGCCCAAACCCTCCTTCCTCTGGATTTCTTGGACCCTCATTGTAGTCTCCAATAGCAGATTTCCTTGGCCACACAGTATTTATTTTTGTTTCTTAGGCAGTACTGAAGCTCTTGGAACTTAGTAAACAACAGCTGAAAGGCACTTGGCTTGTGAGAAATCTGTTCAGTTAAACTACAAATTACGTTGGATAAGCTTCCTATGATAGGTGCTTTTTTATGATCTCATCCTTTTCTGATAGGCTACATGTTTATGTGAAAAGTGCATATACATACAAAAGTGATAATTGATTAAACATGATGCATTTGAAAAAGCATGAAAAATCAATTGCTGTGAAGAAAATTTCTTACCGTTAATCAGTTTACAAATTGATTCTTTTTAGGCACTTATTTGAATGCAACAGCCATAGAAATATTTGCAGATGAAGTAGGTGTGTGTTTTTTTCAAAGTACTTGTTCTGACTCAGACCATCTCCTGCCCTACATCTGTATTTCTCAAGGTCGCTGGGAGGGGAAGAGGCAGGAGCAGGGAGCAAAGCTGGAAGTGAAGCTGGGTTGAATTGGCTTGAGCAGCAATTAGGACACAGGAAGGTGAGATAGTGTAGCGTAAGCTGGACAGGTCTTTTGCTAATCCTGTCCCTACCACACACCCTTTTCTGTTCCTTAAAATTTGTTCTACCTGCAGTGTGGATGTTAAGGCAAGGGTGTTTGAGAAATGATCCGGAGTGTTGCAGGCTTGCTTTACCGAGGTCCAGAACAGGTTTTTTGTAATTGGGTATTGCCACATTTAATGTGGAAAAATAAAATATTTCTTCTCTGCTTTAAGCATAAGGGATGCGATTGACTTCGAGAACATTTTGAGTAGTAAACACATCAGAGTAGGCATTTCCTATGTGAATGCTAAATACAAAGTGGATACAAACGTAAAAGAGTGATTCTTACGGAAGTACTACAGAAACCAGTTTCTAGCTGCTACGTATTGAAAACATGTTGATACATGCAAATTTACAAGAAAATGTGCATGCCATGAAAATAATTTCATCAGCTCAACTTGTCTGGCATTCAGAGCATGTAGCTTTAAAAGAAGTTTTTATCTAGTAATTTTTAAATGTGTGAACTCCTACTCTTTATTTTACTTGCATACATCTACCGAATGTATTGGCAATTAACAAGTCAGCATTAACATTTTCAAGGCAAATTGTTTTTGAAGATACCTTTGTGCTGGGCTGTATTCTAGCCTGTTTCCTTCCTTCCTGGGTTGGCAGAAGTCTCTGCTTGCCACAGTTACCTTGCTGTATGGTACGTATGAAAAACTGCAGTTTGGTTTGGGTGAACTAAAGTGTGTTAGTGCAGGAAAGTTTTATAGTAAATTGAAAAATTAAATAAGAAATAAAAAGTAAATGGGCTGAATATTCAATTAAACAATGCAATTGTGACTTGCTTTTAGCTAAAACAAAATTGCTGTAGTGTATCTGCAGTTCGTTTGAAATACTATGTCACCTGCAATAGAGTGCTGAATGCTGCCTAAGCTTTGATTTATTCAAACTGCAGTCAAACAATCAACTAGGCTGAAAAAAATAACATGATTGACAGTAAGCTACCACTGTGTATTGATGTTTTTCCTTTATCTGGTCTGTCCTGTATTTTTACAGGACCTTTCCCAAACCATTATCATGTGCCCAGTGTAATCTGCAGAACCTTGAGCAGCTCTTAAACACGCAAGAAGTAGAATTTTTTTGTTTTAATATAAAATAAGTTATGTAATTCTATTTTCACTGTGATAATTACCTAATATACCCATTCTGACTTGCTTATTTTCCTTGGATTTAGCCAGCCTAAGGGGATACTGTCAACTGTTTAATGAATTTTGATTTAGCCAATGTAATGAGATACTGTCAGTTGTTTAATGAAATTTTATTTTTCATTTGTTTTAATTACTTAATTCAGCAATCTGTACAGTGTCTTCGTATAGTAAACTTCATAGGGTAGTAAACAGGATCAGATCATTCAGATGCCTACCTCTGGTCTCAGGTAACAAGTTTAAAGTTGCATTACTATAATTTGCCTTCCTAGAATTCTTTCACTAGATAGCAGTGTTTGATTTCCTTTTGAATACTCTACAAAATCAAAATGTAGTTGTTTTACATTCTTTCAAAATCGGGAATATCTTAAGAAAACATAAGTGGGATGGTCATGTTCCAGCTTTCAACTGAGGAATTCTTAGTTGTTGCATCAATCAATGTGATATGTAGATAATTTTTTTGAGAAACAGTGTTATTAAACATTCTCCAGAAGAGAGAATAACAGTGCAGCAAAAGAAGAGTTGGCCTATGTTTTTCTTCCTGTTGTCATCTGGGGAGTGCAGTACAGTTTTGTCTTGCAAGTTGTTTGAACTGCTGGCTGCTGCTGTTTAGCCAGTGCTGAATGTGTTAAGTACTTTTACTGGTGATTAGGGCAAGGTTTATTTACTTCTTGCCAATTATGAAAATATAAAGTCTGACATTTGAAGAAGTAGCTATTAAATTTACCAACTTCAGACAAAGGCTTATTTTATTACTGTCCCTCTCCTTCTCAACAGAGAGACAAACTCCAGCATGGGGTTCTTGGTCTCTTTTTCTCCTGACTCTAGAAAGAGAAAACGGTGGCTGGCTTCCCAGTTGTAAGTGTAGCCTTTGTGAATTCTCTCCCTCATGTTGGAAGAAGTCTTAGTTACGGAGACCAAAATGACCTAGCAAATTATAATCAACTACTTTCATATATCTTGAGTACCTATATACAAATGTGGAAGATGGCTCCTTTTGGTCTCTGGAAGCATTATGCAGGTGATTCCTTGTGTTTGGTGGTGTTCTTAAATTTGTTTCCTTAGTGCTTTTATCATGGATTTAAGTCTTTTTTTCCTCTTGCTGTTTTCAGAAACAGTGAGTTCTTTTAACAATGTAGTGAAGTTGGCTCCATGTAGATTGGATTTAGATGGATGCATCTGGGGGGGAAAAAAAAAAGCAGCTTGTTCCCACTGATTCTGTTCCATTCTATGATTCTATATCAGCTAGTTGAACTTTGAACTTGTTTTGTTTCTGTTCACCTTAAAATCCTGGGCTGGATACTGGCTATTCAAGAGTAGGTTCAGGACTAGACTTTGTGCATCTCTCTCAAGGGCAGTGGCATATACATCAGATGGAGGAGTAGATAATAGAGCAGGTATGACCTGCTGGGTTTCAGTATCCAATTTTAATGTGCTGTCTGTCAGAGTTCCAGCTGACAGAGACGGAGTGCTGCCAAAACCAAAATGTTACAGCTGGTTTTGTGTCACTTCTCAGACAGAGGACTGTATTTATTAAAAGGAGTAGCTACTACACTTGTATTTAGATGCTTTCGGCAGTGGCTTGCAAAGCCTCAGATATTTCTTTTAAACATGCATTTCCTGGTGGTGGCTGAATTCAATTGCTGCTCTATCCTTGAAGAGGACTTATTTTTTTTAAGCTTGTGATGCTCCCCTGGCATAATTTATTTATAAAGCGTGAAGTGGGCTTAAGAATATGTAAGAATGCAAAAGCCCATGTCAGTGAGCAAAGCAGAAGCCTTTGGCTGCTAATTGGGGAGTTTGGATTCTCACTTTTGGCAGAAATTTTGGCAGTAATTCCAGGGTTTGTTTCTTGTGCAAGAGTTACATCCAGAGCCCTGGTCATGCTACTCAGGATGTAAAAAGAGTGCCTTGTTTTTAGTGGTTGTGTGACATACCACTTAAGTACTAATTTGAACTTGCATTTTAAAAGCAAATGATAGGCTTGTGAAGAAATTAAGGCCTGGTTATACCCAGAAATAAATTCAGCTGTTCAGCAACTATGCTCACGATGGCAGTTGTACTCAGAGGTCAGAGCTGGCTGAAAAAACCCCACCAAACCAAAACCAAACCCTAAAACTGTGGTGTATACTAGATCTGATTTAAAGTATCCTAAGGTAAAGACAAAATGACCAACAGCCAATTGTGAGTGAATATAGCTGTTGTTTTGCAGGATTTATCGTGTGGTGCTAGTGACACATGATTAAGATGATGGTGTTTTGTAGAGTTTGTGGGATGTGGCAAAATGTGTGAAGTAAATAGAAGGGAATTTGACACTTGAGGTTTTACAACATGAACTTTCTATGAGTAGTTAAAAGAAGTTAATATGCTCTGTTTATGGGGGGAAAAGTAAACTACAAGCTTTCTAGTGTTGAATATAATGTTTAAATAGCATGAATTACATGACTAGAATACACTAGAAACATTTGTTAAAATCTTCATGAGCTTCTTAGATCTGAACTGCATTCGGGGAGGGGAGGAAAAATCTGTTTAACTGAGTAAATTTAAACACAAAACCAGACACCACTGCTAAATTCAGTGCTCTACATCTAGTTTTTTCAACGCTTCTGCATTTAAAAAAAATTAACTTTGCAGTCTGAGTCTTTGCTTTAGAATTAATTTTGATCTGCTGTTATTTCATATTAAAGTTAACAGCAAGTGGTCTTATTCCTTGACAAGTAAGATGCTAAGATGAGCAGCATTCTCAAAGCAATCATAGCAAACCTTTTCCTTCTCTTCAGAGTTTTCTAAAACTCCTTGGAGGCAGCAAAAAGCAGGTCATGTACAGCATGTCCTGACGTCCTCTATGGGACAAGAGTGTCCTTTTCTGCTCGTGGTTGTACAACTTTCTGATGGGCCAATGACTCTTTTTCCTTGCTGCTGATTATGGCAAAGGGGTCTGAGCCTTCGTTGGTAGTGGGAAATTGCAGACCTCCTTTTTCCTTCAAATGTTGGAAGAAGAAAAATGTGGGACATGTTTCCTCGCTTACATGGAGTTTGCTGCCAGTGTTTTCTTTGCTGCTTGGCAGGCTCATTTTGTGCATGCTAAGAGAGGTAACTTACACCTTGGTAAAATGAGATACTTTTTACTAATTTTGGAATCACTGAAACATACTAGTTTAGTATGTGAATGAGTTTTGGAAGGGAGTAAGAAATGGCCAGGAGAAATGAGCCTTTCAAGCCGTGTGGACTCTCTATTCTTATTAGGGTAAGGACTATAAAGTAGGTTTAAAAAAAACCCAAAAGGGACTAATTCTGCATATTTAAAATGGCACCATTAGCCATTCAGAGCGTGCCAATCCTGGCAACTTTCCTGGTTGGCTCAATGCACACTGCATGCAATCAAATACCCCTTTTAATTGGGACCTTATTTAGCTGCATAACTTGAGGAGCCTTAGGTTTGAATGTCTTGGGTCTTTGCATCTATTTCATTTGTACATCATAGGTTCCTCTGAAACAATTTTCATATTTTTATGGGAGGTAAAGTTGGTGTTCCTGAAGAGGCAGAGTTGTAATGTTACACTATCAGAAGTCAGTCTCTCAAAGGCCTATATTATGATATATCAATTGTGAGTGAATATATTCGTGGGTTATTTAAAAGCCATATGCCCAGACGCATGAAAAGAGTGAGCGCATTCATTCATCTCAGACGACAAGAGACTGCATTTCTGCTCACATGCCCTTTAGAAATTCAAGTATTTGCACACCAAATCATGTGCAAACAAATATGATTAGTTGTATGACCCCACTGCATGTACATACACATATATATATGTGTACCTGTACAGGTATATATACATATGTGATATAGTACTTAGCTTTGAATCTGTCTTGTATTTCTAATTTGATCATGAGATAGTCCCCCTTTTGGTTCACAAATTAGGTAAAATGGGAAAAGAGCTACAGAGAACAGTCTTTTCCCCCAAATTTGGGGGTCCCCCTGGGCACCCCCTGCCAAATTTGTCTGTTCTTGAATGTTCTCCATACTTTCCAAGTCTGAGAGTATTCTCTGTAAGCAAAGTCTTGCAGGTTGGAGAAAGGCTGGAAGAATCTTGTCCTGACAGGCTGGCTCCATTCTACAGGCACGTTCCTTCCACGCTGACTAATAGGAATAAATATAATAAACTAAAGTCTGTGTGGTGAATCCAGATAGCTTACTAAATTTGTATACAATTTTTTTGATTTTTGTATTTTTTTTTCTTACAGGAAATACTGGATAGATCGCACAATGGAGGACGGGAAGCCCGTTTGGGCTCCACACCCAACTGATGGGTTTCAGATGGGGATGATTGTGGACATTGGCACTGACAACTTAACTATTGAACCTTTGAATCAGAAAGGCAAGGTAAGTGTCTCACAACCAAAGAAACAGAGAAAAACCTTACAAAAACTGTTTTACCTATAGGCCATGTCTTTGACAGTAACTTCAATTATACTCAGCCTGAAAGAGTGGAAGATCAGTTTTCTGTTCTAAGTTTGGCTAAGGGTCTTCGGCTTTAGCTTGCATTGCAAATGAAACATTCCACTGATAAGAAGTGCATGCTTTCTGTCAGTTATCTGCATGTGACCATGAAAGAGAGGAGGATTGAATCTACATAGCCATGTGATTCAGTATTTTATACTTTCTTTTCTTCTCAGCTAGAGACTGTTTAAGAGTCTACTGGTGAGATTAGTTTCTCTCTTTTCCCACGAGTGTCCTGCAGGTGTGTGCTGGGCTCTGGTTTAGATTAGATTATTTACTGTTAGATTGATGAAGATCGAGAGATGAAACCTTAAAAACCTTAAAAAGTAACACAATGTCAAACAAAGGTCCTATGGAATTGCTTCAGCAAATTAAAGGCAAAGTAAGTGTAACTTTTAGAATGAAGCTATAATTCTAATTAGTGTTTTCCAGCTGCTTCATTTATCATGACATCTTTCAGATTCAGTATGACATAATTAAATGTCAGCTTTTACTGGAAGCACCTTGTATCTATTAATTATCTTAGTTCAGATGGTCAGCATCCTGTTTTTTACTAGCTGGAATAAGATCAGACACTTTTAAAAGTTGTGATTCTGGTCTTTGTGAATATGTGATATGTGCCCTTTCTAACATCTTTTTTCCTTTCTGTATCTTCAGGTATGGAAAAGACAAAACGTTTTTTGTTAACTTCTTTTTTCATGTCATCAGTAGTAGAGAATGCCTTGTCACAGGTCAAAAGGTTATGCAGCAGTCCTTCCTTTCAGAGGAGAACTTCTTTTTTGTGCATCTTGGAGAGGAAGTTGATTTTGCTTTCCTTAGAAATACAAAGCAAATGCAATGTATGATTTTTTGTTCATTGGAGAGAAAGTCTGCAGGTTTAGTAGTAGCAGTGTGCATTCTTCAGTTTGGGGAAGAGCAAAATGATGCAGACACAAATATTAAATATTCCAAAGCTATGGCTAAGTAGTCTTTAATTGCTTCAATGATTTTGACCCCCACCTCTATTTCTGTTTATATTCCCAAGTGATTCTGATGTGATAAAGAGCAAAAGTCTGTATATTGAAATTGAAACAGGAAATAAGCAGATTCCTGAGTCGCTCTCTTTTTCTGACATACGTCCATTCCAGGGACCATATTAAAAAAAAAAAACAAAACACAACCAAATATTTTGGTTTACGGTTCAGAATCAATCTCTTTTGTCTAGAAAGTTTGTTATTCTGCTATTGGCTGTTTCCCTGAATTAAGCAGATCAATTAAGGACTTAATGTTCCCTTATCCAAGGGAACAAACACTTTACAGTTTAAATACCATAGAGATTATGGTCTTATATTTCTAATTATCAAACCTCCTTATATTAATAGAGGTGAATTAAAACATTTTCTTTATTACTTTCTCAGTCTTTTCAAGGTGTCATTGATTTTTTTTTAATAGTGAAATGTTTCTCATTGCTTGTTTTCTTTTTAAGATTACTCTGTTCTTGTGCACTTAGAACATTAATTTGAAGTAGTCAGCATTAATACCCATAATTATCAACTTTGTTTACATAAAAAGATAGTTCAGAACTGCTCTTCTATAAGAAGGAGCGATCCAGCAGCTCCAGAGTTGACCATGATAATTACAGGGAGGAGAGGAGTAAGCTGATCTTGTAAACATATCCGGGCAGTGTAACTTATTATTATTTTTTAATCTGGGTCATTAACATGTCATACGTATTCTCTGTAGGTGCTGGTATTTTACCAGAGATCACAGGTAGGAAAGGAAATGCGTATGCATATGTTTGATTATTGCCTTTTATACCACTTAATGGTTAATTAAAATATGTTGTTAGTAACTGCAGTAAATGCTGCAAGGCAGCACTTTCATGATGTCCTAAAATCTTCCCTCCTTTCCCCACCCATAGCTAGCTCTGGCATTGCAGAACGGCACCCTCTCGACTCTGCCTGTCGAGCTGTGCATGACACAGCAAACGAGGTCAGAGAACGGATCCACCTTAAAAATGAGGAAGTGGAAAGTTTTCAGGATGGCAGCAAGCAGTGGCAGGAGGATGGAAGACACGAGGCCACTGTGGCTGTAGATTGCTTTGTATAATGAAACCAAGTTACGCAGTCCAGACTGTGGGAAGTTGGCCAACATGCTGATTTGCTTATAAACCAGCAATAGCAGATTTGGGTACCACAGAGTTAACAACAGCGTTTGCATTTCCTTGCAAAGGCAGGGTGTCTAAAGAAAGGTGGGGATCTGAGTCACTCAGCCTGCACTGTACAAAGGAGAGTAATCCAAGCTGCAGGAGCGTGTTATCAGAACACAGGTTGCATGTGTTACAAGACAGGAGCTACTCCCTGAAAGCTAGGTCATTGGCTTGCAATGCTGATAAATGCCAGGACAGGAAAGAAAACAGAGAAACTGGAGAGTGGTTTGCTAATGAGCATGGTCCCACCTAGGACTGGAACCAAGAATGGGCTCTGAGCTGGACTGCCCCAAGAATGGGCTCTGCCCTCTGCTCTGAGCTGGACTGGAGGACTGGGGCTGGCAGCCCTGTCCTGTGTCCTACCAGTAGTCACACAGTGTACAAGGGAGGAGCTGGGTAGAAAGGCAGCCACTTAAACTCAATTAGCTTATGCTTCTTCTTGGAGTGTACTCTTCTGAATTACTGGGAATCCTAACCTCAGATCCTGTTGCATATACCTTATTTCGTTTTGTTGCTTGATGCTGTAACAGGGAGAAGGCAGAGGCAGTGAAATTGTCAAACAGGGAATTTACTTTTTTCCTGGAGGTAGCAAATATAAGTAAAGTGATGGGGAAGAGATGCCTCAAAGGGACTTGCACCTTGAGATGCCATCCTGGGAGCCTCGTGGCACTGAGGAGTGGGGGCTGCATTTCCTAGACCATCTGCAGTAATGCGTTTCTGGCAGTCACTGGGAAGGTGTGTGGTGCTGTGGGCACTTACTGACGCCCTCCTGCCCTCAGCTGGGCTGCATGGTATGGCTCTGCACCAGTTCTGAAGGGTCATGGTAGGGCATTATGGGGCACCTGCTCTGGTATGCTGTGAATAACCAGAAAGGTATTTTTCTGCGCTAAGTATAAATGAATAAATGTACTTTGAAAGTAAGGATCAGAATGTCCAAAGTTCAGTGTTTCAAGCTAAGGGTCGGGTTTGTTTTTTGTTGGTGTTTTTTTTCAGCAGTTAGTGCAGCTTGCTTGCTTGCATAGGATCATAGAATCATAGAATGGTTTGGGTTGGAAAGGACCTTAAGATCATCTAGTTCCAACCCCCCTGCCATGGGCAGGGACACGTCGCACTAAACCATATTCTTGTCTGTCTTAGGCAATGTTTGTACTGCTTTAGGTTGGTCTGTGAAATACAGCTGAGAGTAAGGATGTCTTCTGTCTGTATCTGGAAGGTATAAAGGGAGGCATGGTTACACATATTGGATTACATGGTAGAAATAAGATCCTGCTTGAATGGAAAGATATCTTTTTTCACTCATCTCGTTTCTGGGAGAATAGTTAAGACTGCCATGGGATTTCAAGGGCTGCTTCATTACAAAGAGGAAAAAAAACCCAAACCCCACAACCCCTACAAAAAACCCTAAACCCAACTTTTTGCCTCCTGAGACCATTTTATTGTCTCATACCATTAATACCCTCTCCATTTTCTTAGAACAGTTTGTCCTTAGCTGTGCCTTAATGCAGAAGTCTTCCACCAAATGCCTGAAGTGTTTCCTCCTTGTAATAAATGCCCTTTTTTAAAAAAAGGGACAACTTAGTAAAGAATTTCTTTGGATAACTTTTTTATGGATAGTCCTGGGATACCTTGCCCATTTTGCTATTCATTCTATCAGATTTTAATAGTAATTGGCAGTACTTGGAGCTCTGCACATCTAGCTAGCATACTTGCCTACATAACAAGTAATCACCTTACATAAAGCAGTAGTCCAGCTGTGACACACAGGAAAGAAATTCTTTGCTGACATAGTTGAAACTAGGCTTCATGTTCTGATCTAGAAGAGTCCAAAAGAAAAGCATCAGCTTTCAGATAAGCCACCTTCGTATTTCTTTCTTGTTTTATCACTTCTGAAATATTCTAGAAATTAATTCACAATTTACATTGAGTCTAAAAAATGAAGGAGGAGAAACCAGGGTGAATTCTCATTATTTTTTTCATTGAAATTTATCTTGAATCAGAAGGCTGACTGGTGAGCACATTGAAAAACCTCTTCCTTCCTCTTCTGGGATAGATGTGGTATAGCTGTCTTTAAATCCACAGAATGTTAAAACCACCCGAGATTTGTGAAGAGTCTTACAGAATAGCTGGGTATTGTGTTCATTCTCTCCTGTGAAAAAAAACTGTGTCTTTGTTAGTGGTTAAACTTGGGTTACACATCAGCAGCCAAGAAGTGAAGTTAGATTTTCATGAAGTCAGTCATGCTCTTTTTAAACTTTTCTACTGTTTCATGCACAGGGAACTGATTATGTGGGAAATGTGTTCAAATATATCTTTACACAATGAGGTACACATTTATTGTTGAGAAACTCGCAGAGAAAATTATGATGATAAGATGTTCTAACTGAAATACTGTCGGAGAAAAGGGTATGGGGGATCTTTGCCCTGCTAAAACTTGGAATAGCAGCTGGCAACTTTCTGAGGTAGGTAAAGATGTTCAGTTCCTCCCTGTCTCCACCAGTCTCTGATAAAGAAGAATTAGGAGGAGGCTGGTCTGATGGGTGTTCAGATATTCTAATGTCATCAAGTAGCTCCATTTCCCTTAGGAAAGCTTTTTGTGCATATTTTTCTTCATTAGATCCTGAGAAGGGGATAACAAAATGTAATTTATTATGGCTACAAATTGCATATTTTATGATAACTTTGTAGGCAAGGCATATTGTTTTCCTCCTGGCAGCAAGTAGTTCTACTCTGAGACATTTTTAACCTTTTCCCCTTCAAAGATAGTTGGCATTTGTAGTTGCTCATGATGGTGTTAAGCTACAAGAGCTCACATATTGTGTCTGTGGTACTGAAGTGAAGATGAAGCAAGTTGCTGTCTTTCTCCTAAACTTCCATGTGAGATGTTTCTCATGGGACTGTTTTGCCAAGTACAATGTTAAACAAGCAAACATGTTTGTTTATTGAAGTAATTTTCAGATCCAATTGGTTGCCTTTTTAAATATTAGACTAGACTTCTTGTCTCCACTTCCATGGGGGAAAAGGAGACTGTGCCTGCGGCAGCATGGCGGCTGTTGTGTTTGATTGGTACAAGAGGGTTTTTGTTCATTCATAGGTAGCTCAAACAAGCTATTACTACAGTAAACGGAAAAGTATAATTAAACACATACCTCTTACAATAGGTATTTTTGTGCAGATGCTGTAATGTGTGTGTGTGTGCTAGGATGTTTTTCCTTCCTTTTTACAACAATATAAATTATGATTTCTAGAGAATAAAGAAGAAACAATGTTGCTTTTGTTATGAAATTTTCCAGTTGGATCTGAACACTTGATAAATGGCTGTTTTGTGTAACTGGAATACAAGAGTTGAAGGAAGGTCTTGTTTTACGTTAGTATTGATTTACTGAAGAAAAAAAAAACCAGCAAGCAACAACCAAAGCTACAGTATTAGGCGATACAGAGGATATTATGTATTGAACTTCTATATTTTAAGTAGGAGTGTTTTAAAACAGCATATGATAATGACAGTACAGTCCTTCGACTGTGTAATTTGGTTTTAATTCTTTGTGCTGCTTTGCAGAACTGAGGAAACTGTCCTTTACAATGCTGTTCCCTTTCCAGTACTTTTTTTTATCCTTATTTTTTTATATTACACAATATTACAATATTAAATTTGGAATTTAGCATCAAATATTAATGCAATAAAATGTATTACAGTGACTACATTTTTATAATGTCGTGTAGTCATGAAAATGCAGCAGCTCTTACCTGCATCTAATAACTCAGTAAAATTTCCAATGCTGAAATATAAAGCTGGCAACTTCATTTTAAATCACACACAGTCCCAGTGCACTCACTTTTATCATTGTATCCAGACATCTTGGAACTGTTTCTTTTTCTTATGGAATTCTGACAATGTTAATATTTTTTGTCTAACAGACTTTCCAGGCTGCTATCAATCAAGTGTTTCCTGCGGAAGAGGACAGCAAGAAGGATGTGGAAGATAATTGTAAGTTATGAATTTTAAAACAAATTATGCATTTGGAATTAAAAAATATCTGCATAGAGGAGAATATTGTTTCCTTACAAGCTTCCTGTTTCTTCCTTGTAGTTGTCATTTTGCTTCTTTGCTTGAATTTATGTATGACCTTTACTAGTCCTTTAAAGTTCTTAAAGTAAGCCCATTTTAAAAACCATTTATTGTGGGTTTTGGTTTTCAGATGAACACTTTAGAGAACTCATAGTTACATTATTCCCACTTAAAACTGTTACGTGACTTCAGATACATATATCAGATGTTCACCTAACTCCATCAGGATCAACTGCATTCAGCATTATGGGGGTTAAATTTATCTTTTATGGTGCAGCAAAAGAATTAGTTGCTTTATCAGCAGTTTTATTGTACAGCATTTTCCTGCATGTTACCCATTTCTCAGATAGCATTCCCGTGGAAGTACAGGTAATTGAAAATAAATTTTAAGATAACCTTCCCAAAACTGGACATGGGAATCTGGACCCATTGGGGCCACTGGAAAAGGAAAGAGATTATAGTGAATCAGATGTAGGAGTGCTACTGGAGACCAAGTTTTGAGGGGAACTTGTGTAATAAGCTTCAGTGTTGATCTGCAGGGCTTTTATTTAGTTAAATATACATAGTTAGATGTGTGGACACAAATATACAGTATTCAAACCTGTGGAGAGGGGAAAGAGTACCAAGTAAGGTCTAGCATCAGCTTTTAGAGAACTGTTAAATATGCTGCTGATGTTGCTCTGTGTGAACAAATCACAGAGATTCTCCTGTCTTGAAAACCTGATGAAGAAAATGCTTTTAAATGCTTCCTATGGTGTTTACTGGTTGGCGAAAATACTCATACCTTTGTAAATGGTAGGCAAAATTATCTTCTATTGTTCTTCATTTAAATAGATGCTAGGACTTTGAAAGTTGTTTAGGTTATTTAACCACAATTCCTGTTTTGGAGTAGGGGTTAGTATTTATATCCCATGACAGGAAATACAGCTGTTACAGCTGCTCCATAAGGAAGATGAGACCTGGGGCTTATGATCTGATTTAAATGGTGTGGTGTAGTTACAGGAGGAACCAAGCTGGTAGCCTTGTTTCCAGTTGGTTCTATTTTTCCAAACATTATGTGTATTGAAACTTTTCAAAGCTGGTACCTATATTCTCTGCACATGATGACTGTTAGGGAAATGTATTTATTTTGTGCATCTGTCACAGTGATTTTACTGACATGTCCTACCACCTCAGTGTCCCAGTCAGAGAACGGAAATTTGGAATCATTATGGATATGATTTGAGATTCCAGCAAAATTCAGTTAGGTTAAAACACTTCCTATCAGAGAAAATGTCTTCTTTGGCTTACTGAGTAAAATAAAAAATTAAAAAATGCTTGGTTCATTAATTCTTTCTGTATAAAACCTTATTTTGAGACCTTTCTAATGTAGTTGAGGTTTATCTCTAGGATGTGTGAAAGTTCATTTTCCTTCTCTGTCAGAGAGCATTTGTGCTGAGCATCACAGATCTTTAAGAAAAAACTTCATAAATACTGAGTGCTCTCAGTCTTTCTTTGTAATACTGCTCTGAAAAATCCTGAAAGACTAGTTAATAATATACTTAGCATTCCAACCTATGCATTAGTGATTAACTTCCTTCTGGGAAGTAATTTGCTGAAGTATTGCCTTTTTTGCACCCTTAGTCTTCCATACCCTGCATGCACTAGCTGCAAGAGACACCTATTTGAGGATCTAGCCCTTCCTTAAATGTGATTTCTCAGTAAATATTGCAAATAGTACAGGGACAAAGCATTTACTACCTGTTTTGAGGATTTTTTTTTTGTGTGTGATTCACACTCCTCTTCTGCTTCCCCCAAGCCCCACTCAGTTTTTGGGGGGGTTGTCACCACATGTGGAACTTTTTATTTTTTTTTTATGGTAAGAAAAAGATTATTTTAGTGTTTTGGTTTTTTTTGGTTTTGGGAGGGGTGTGAAAAAATTTTAAAGAAATGAAGAGGGCAGGGTATCAGATAAGAACCTTTAAAAAGTTAGTTTTAGAGATGCAGAGCCTTGCAATTACTTTATAAAAAGTTTTTCCATACAAACCCTGCTTCATTGTGTGCAGCTGAGCCAATGTGGGTAAATTTGACATTGGTATTTTCTAGCTTTTAGTGGCTGACTTCACTTCTGCGAACTCTGTGTGTGTGTTTAAGTAAATACATGGACTACAAAATGCATATACATACTGCATTTATATTTAAATATAAATATATTTATATTTAGGCATGAGCCATATGAATATTCAGAATTCTCTCTCTGGTGACTTCTTTGGCTCTGGATATAGATGTTTCTTTAAAGGATTTATTCTGAAGAAGACGCATTTCAAAGTTGCTGACGTAAGCCGTAGTTTGCAGGTCTTCAGTGAAGGCAGCGACATTCCCTCAGTAGCAAGCTCCCATTATGCACCAAGTCTGCAGGTGTAACTTCTTTAACGAGAACTTGCAAAGAGAGTTCTGGGGATACACTGAAATCTGGAGTCCTTTGTTGTTTAGTTAATTGTCAAGTTTTTATTACTGATGACTTTTTCCTCTAAATCATCCTGCAAACCCTGAGAGGTTCTTATGAAGATAGAGTCAGGAAGATGATTCTTTCTTAAGTGTGTGTAGACAATTACTATATAGTAGTTTCTCAAGTCAGTATTGAGAATCCAAATGACTTAAAAAATAAGCAAACTTCACAAGTTAACATCCTGTTGGCCCCAAGGCATGCACAAGGGGAGAAAGAGACTTTTTTTTCATTAGAGCAAGTAGGAGTTTCTGTTTCCTTTTAATGTCTCTTTCTCTTGGGATGACCTCATTAAGAGACGTAAAGGTGGAGAGAGGTCTGTGGATGCAATGTGTAGTCCCAGCGCCATTTTCTCAGCTGCATGGACTGAGTGTGCCTGGGGAGGGGAGGAGAAGTCCTGCTGTGCATTGCTGGGTGCCTGCACTCTGTTGCCTCATGTACCAGTGACCATGATGAAGTTAGGGGGGAAAGAGGTCTGCTGAGGTGGCAGGGGAAAAGCCATGGTGATTGGGGCCAGCCTGCTGCTTCAGGAAGGTATTGTGCGCAGGCTCACTTTCAAGGCTGTTGTGATGCAAAGTAAGATTGGCTTAGTGTAAAGCGAAAGTGTGCCTCATATGCCTCCGCCAACGCTGGGATGTGCATGCAAGGGATTTTGTGGAGGAAGGTGGTTTCTTCAAAACAATCCAGATGCTGCAAGGTCATTTAAGAAGTGTGAAGATTCCAGCTATTAGAAGCAAAACTCATTTAGTCACGTGAGGGAGCAAAGGGCTGGTGTTCAGTGGAGCTGCAAGCCAAAGGGCGGCTGCAGATTGTTGCTGAACCTTCCTTTGCTTCAGGCTGGTCTGGTGGAGGTGGTAGGAGGCAGAACCACAGCCACTCCTCGGTCTACGGTGGAATGAAGGGTAGAAGATTGAAAATGAAAACACAGATACTCTTGAGAAGCTCCCATTATCTCAGGAGGAGTGCTGAAGGCATGTTAAGAGCTGCATACTGAGCTTCACGTGTCCTTGAGGGGTAATGTTGATTTCAAGTCATAAGAACTGGTGGCCCTTCTTGCACATATGTGTAAATAAGTTGGAACACGTTTTTCTCTCCTGGAGCCCTCAAGAAAGGGCATTGGTCCAACTTGAGACAAAAATTTTTTGGTCATTATACATGAGAGGTGCATATGTGGCCTTCATATGAGGTGCAGGGCAGCAGTTACTATTACAGGCACAGTGCTTTCTCCATCACCAGTTACCAGACGTGTACAACTTCTTAAGTGGCACTAATACTGTCAGGTTTAGCAGTATGGTAGTCAGACAGTTGTAACTACACAAAATAGTGTTGCACACTACTAGAGGATTTAGCATATTTGAAAATGGAGGCTGTGCAATGAGTAGTACCCTCCATTGTTTTATTGATAATGTTTTTAATATTGTTACAATGGGAACTGGTAATGACCTCTGTCATTAAGGCTGCTGACACTTTCTGGTCCTTTATACCTGAAAACAAGGACCAGCTTTGCCAGAACGTGAACCCATATGGTCTGAAGCTTTCTGTGGGTACCCTGAGATGCCTGCTTGTAACATTTCAGCAGAGCTGGTTCAATTATTTTATATTAATGAACTGAGGAGGAAAATAAAAGTTCTGTGTTAACTTTTACTCCTCCAGAAGTTTCTTTGAGGAGGCCTAGTAGCAACAAAGTCCAGAATTGAAACAGAAAAGGTTGTTTGGTGCCGGGTGTTGCAGTCATGTCTGTGACCACCTCTACAATGTTTCCTGATGGGGAATCAGTGAATATAAGCATTTAAAAATCACCAGGAGCCATCAGTTACTCTGAATGTCAGGTGGCATTAACCTGGGTATACTATGTCTGAGATGGGAGAGGGGAGCTGGAAGAAAGGAAACAGCCAGTGTTAAGGATTTTGGTAGGCACTGGTTTCTGTAGTTACACACTGGAGTGGAGGGTGACACACCATGTTTGTCTGCAAGGCTGGTAAAAGGGAGCTTGTTCTGAGCAAGGCTTGTGTTGAGACTCCTGGAGTCTGACTCTTTGTTCAGCAACTTTCTGTAACTCTGGTTGTACAGCATAGAGCAGGTCTATGGTTTTTAAAGAGTATATTGAATCAGCAGTTCTGCCTCAAGACAGTATAAAGAAATGATAGGATTAAACTGTAACCAAAGAGACAGAAAGTAAAATTCTCCTTAATCCTAAGATTTGGTTTTTTCGGCTGTACATGAAAGTAGTCCTGAGTTCTTAATGGTGTATGATTTTCTTCTACTTGCAGGTTCCCTTATGTATTTAAATGAGGCCACTCTCCTTCACAATATCAAAGTGCGATACAGTAAGGACAGGATTTACGTAAGTATTACGTATCACGACAACCAGTGTAATGATACATGTCCTTCCAAAAAATCCACAAAACCAGTGTTTCCATTTTTTCCTGTAACTAAACAGAAATGATAACACTGGAAAGTTAGGAGGTGTCAGGATTATTTATTTTCTTTTTACGTTATACTTTTTGAGATCTAATCACATTTAGCACACATTAGTGTTAGCTAGTTTTTACCAAGCAGAGCAATAGCTTTTTTCTCTGCATAACTGTTCATGTGCAACCACAGCACAGCATTGTATCAGAAATGTCTGTTCCTGCAGGTAACTTACTTTGCCAGTAGAGTAGCTGTTAACAAAGATGGTTTTCTTTCTTCATTATTTTTGAACGAAGCAAACAGGTGCCGTCTTTGACACCTCCTAGCTCAGATGTCCATCTTAATCTTTTATATTGCTATCAGATTGCCTAATTGTAGTTAATGAATTCTGACTAAATTACATTTTGTCCTTGCCATCTGCCCAGACACTGACAGCTGTGAAATACAAGAAAGATAAGAGTTTTCTTTCTTTCTCAACCTTTATTCCTTACAGAAAGCTAGCTAGTGATAATACAAAACAGTTCTCCATATTTTTAAGTGTCTGTGTTGAAATAATCAACTTTTTATGTTAGCATGCTGCTCTAAAATGAATTGAATTAGAGTTGAAGCCTTTTATAGAAATATAA
The DNA here is from genome assembly GCF_000696875.1 of Nestor notabilis. Taxonomy (NCBI): domain Eukaryota; kingdom Metazoa; phylum Chordata; class Aves; order Psittaciformes; family Psittacidae; genus Nestor; species Nestor notabilis. The sequence goes on along the minus strand of NW_009930010.1, from coordinate 17,534 downwards.
AACAGTTGCTTTCCTTTGTTGCAGCTAACTTTACATAGCTATAAATTCTTTATGGCTCAAGATCAAGCACCAGCTTTAAAATAAATGAATAAAAATGACCATTCGAATGCTGTTCTGGAAAAATAATAATTAAAAAAAAAACAAAAAGGAAGTAAAATTCTAAATCTAATTGGTTATAAGGTAGGATAGTATTTAGGTTCATAAAACCTTTCTTTATTGTAAACACGTACTACTAATAAGTTGTCATGAGCGGGTATGTCTTCCGGAGAAACAGAGAAAAAATAAAGGTCATTTATATTTTAACTACCTTTCCCTTCCAACTTTAAGATACAGATTGAGTCAACAATTTCTTTTCTTTTTTTTTTTTCTTTTTGTTTAATTCTGGTTAGCAATGTTTGTCTTGTTACTAAAGGAAAACTAATATTAGTACTTGCAGCTCTTGAAGAAATGTTTTCCTTCAGTGAAATAAGTGCTGAAAATAGAAATCATCAAAGAAAATTCATGTATTATGTGTGATCCAGCCTTCTATCAACATATCACAATAGTGTCTGTATTTCAGTTGTCCAGGGATATGCTCAGTAACAATAAACCAAATAAGTTATACAAGCTGAAGGTTTATCCGATTTTTGTCAGACCTTTTCCTGCAAATCCGCTTTTTTCTGTGATGCGGGCATCTGTACTTCCTTGTATGTGATATGGCCATTATAATGAGGCTATGAAAGTTGGGGTTTGTTTGTTGTTTTTTCCATATACCTAAAAAGCCCCTTATCTTTAGTCTTCTTCATGGTATGGAAAATTAAAAAGCAGGCTTGGTTTGAGATTGTTCTCAAATTCCTTCTCTGAGAGAGAACATTTGCATTCTGTATTTCGGGCTGTGGAACCAGCCGTAGCTGATTTTCTCTCGGCTGAATGCTTTTATTGCTTGGCTTGAGCGCGTTCCCAG
>NW_009930010.1:249-16560 GCF_000696875.1 Nestor notabilis | reverse complement strand
GTTTAGTCCTTCCGGCTGAGTTGCTTCCATCAGATACTGAAAAGTTATCCTCCTCACTGGGAAGAGTGTGTTCTGCTAGCCAGGAGCTTAGTTTATTCACTTTTGAAGAGGAGGTTGTGGTGTCCTATCTTTGATCCGGTAACTTGCACAGTAGGAAATAATTTAAAAGGAGATTGGGGGAAAGGTCAAATTCAGGACATAATCCATAGCTCAGCAGTCAGGAAATTCTCCGGAGAAAATTTCGTAGAAGTCCTGAGAAGATAATTAGAGGAACTCTGAAAATATATCCCTGCTTGTATTTGCATTAGCTGGAGAGAACTGTAAATGTAATTGTTGTACTTAGGCTGTAGTCTTCAACAGTAACAGAAAATTGCTGTTAACTGCTTGCTTGGATACTAACTAATAGTTTGCTGTTAATTCTTTTCTTCACAGACCTATGTAGCCAACATTCTTATTGCAGTGAATCCATATTTTGATATACCTAAGTTTTATTCTTCAGACACTATTAAAAAGTACCAGGGTAGATCACTTGGAACATTGCCACCACATGTTTTTGCTATTGGTATGTATTGAGCCTGTATTTGTCTTTTACAAAACAAACATTAAGTACCTTGCAGTTATCTGTAAATTGCCACCTGTAGCAGTAATTAATTTACTTTCAGGTGTCATGAAGTAAAAACACTTATTGCTCAAAATTGCAAATCTTCTCTTCCTTGATGTGCACTTTAAAGAACTTCAAAATTAGCGACCCTGGCAATACTGCTATGATTATTCTGCACCTCCAGTGTTTTATGTCTAAGCATTTTAAATCTAATTTACAACCATTAAAAAAATAAAAAATAAAAAAGAAATTCAGTATGTACAAGTGAAGAATGACTTAATTATGATTGGCACAGTCTTCTAGTGTAGTGATTTCCTTTGCCTTTTATTATGTTGCCAGAGCACATGCACTGTATCCTTTTTATATGCTAGTGTTCTAGGCAGAAAGTCTGTTTAAATGTTAAGAGGATGAACCTGATTTCAGTCTCTTTTTTTTAAGAAGAAAAAAATTGGTTAACTTGACTTGTTAAAAACCTTCTCACTGTATTGCATTTTGTTTTGTAATCAAAAGTATAAATAGCTGGGGTTTTAGTATCTGTTACATAACAAGAAACCCGCTTTTTTCTAAGTTTCCTTGTCTTAGATGTTACTTCTTATGAAGTACAACTGAAAGTTTCTCTTTAAAAAGCTTATTAAAGTAAGACTGGTTACTGTTCTGTAAATACATTTCATTCAAGAGATTTAGTTCTAGGTAGATGTGTTTATTTTATTTTGTCTTGGACATAGTTCAGTAGGTCTTCTTTTTCAAAGACTTTAAGCTCTTACATGCCAGTGTTGGAGCATGAGCAACTATAATATAAGGGGAAACAGATTTTAATAAATTTTAAATATTTACTTTTTATTGCTGAAAATGTTACATTTTCACTTTTGCACTGTAGCTTAACTTTATGCTTGTAATTCTACAGATTTGGGGTTGGTTGTTTTTTTTTTTGGTCATGTTTAACACATCCTTCTTTTTTAGCCGATAAAGCATTCCGTGACATGAAAGTGCTCAAGATGAGTCAATCCATCATAGTCTCTGGGGAATCAGGAGCTGGCAAGACAGAAAACACTAAATTTGTTCTGAGGTTTGTGCTTTTGAACAAAAACTGCTCTGTGAATCTCTTGTGTTGATGTATTTGGTTGACACACAGGGTAAATTGTAAGGTAATCAGTAGGCTTCAGACACAATTCGGTAAGGTAAATATATGTTTCTATGTGCACTTTAATACAAGAAATAAATTTGGTTAAATTTTAATGCTGGTACAATAATATACGGAAATGACTATATACTAACAGAAACCGTTGCTCAGTTGGGGTGACACCATGTAGTTATTATGGTTTATGATGCAGACATTTTGGTATTGCACATCTGGTATCGTGGTAGATAAAAACATAACTAGGCATTTTAACTGTATCTTGCAAGACACTGTTGGTTTTGCCATAAATGTGCATTTCTCTGTTTTCACTGTCTCCGTTTTTTTTAGTTTGCTTGAGTATCCAGGGCTTTTAACTCTTGATTTTGAGATGACTGCAGGGATTCTTTAACATACTTGCCCAAATAAGACTGAATAATGGGATTTATTTATTGATGTTCATGTATGACTGATACTTAATCAAGCATATTAAACTACATAGAGGCTGATACGTATCAGCCTTGCTTCCTCTTACATGATTCTTAATGTTTTTGACCATATTTGCATTATATTTTAACTGCTTTATATCGCTTTGGAACACTGCAACTGGACAGCACTTCTCCATTAAATTCACCTATACCACAGGTGGCCTGATTATCCAGGGAAGCACAGTGCAGGCAGTGCGAATGTGCTCTCTTCCCCGCCTTGTCCTTGTTTCCCTGTATAAATCTTTAATTCCCTTTTCCCTGACATCATGTGTTCTCTAGTATTTATGTACAGTAGCAGTATTATCTTCCAGATCCCATGAAGAGTTGTCACGATTGTCTGTTCTTCATACTAGTCTTCTCTGCCCCTGTGCAACCTTTAATAGGTAGCTGTAACAATTACTGCAAGGTGCTGGTAATGATTTTTACAGGGGACATCCTAACTTCGGGTCCTACTAAGAGTAGGAAAGGATAGTAGGCACTGGGAGAGTATCTCCTAATGATTGCTCTCGAAGGAGGTTATTCTGCTTGTCGGCAAGGAAGTTCTGATTACGGAGCAGCAAATGTCATTGCTGTTGCTTTTCCCCACCACCTGCTCCCATAGAGTCCATGTACAAAACAGTGAGTTTTAAAAGCAGAAAGGTTTTTCCCTTGTGTAATCAGAAAGCAAAAGGTACTAATATAGCTCTGTTAATGCTCCTGAAATTTTGGGGTTTTTTTGAAGGCCCCATTTTCAAGAACTGTTTTTAACCTGTCCCAGATTTATTTATGAATTTCCAGAAGCATGCCCTGTGTACACAGAAAAAAATAAAAAATAAGGCTGCAACTCTGGAGGAAGAACGTTGTGGATTTATTTTCAAATTCTTTTTTTCAATTGCTAAATTGAATCGTACCTTAATTATACACTTGCAATTTCCTATCTCACTGTCTCTATGTGGAATTTTTGTTAACGCTTACAGTTACGAATGCGGAAACTGTATGCATGGAAACAGTCTTTAATTCAGGAAATACACATGAAACCTTATGTGTTTACTAATATTATTAATTAATACAAATAGTACAGTAATAGTTTCATTATATTTGAATAAGAGTATAATTTCCATATATATGTCTAAAAGAACTTTCTAATGTGCCTTGAAGTATTGGAAAAAAATCTGAAGTCTGCAAGAATACCTTTGTTTTAACAAAAAAGAAAAGTCAGACTGCGTTTATGGTCAAAGATACAGATATTTGGAACTTATAATCTATATGCTTTCCCTTTAGTAAATGGTTAGTAGGTATGGTACACAGCTGTGCTAAACTGGTGAATTGCAGTATCATGACACATGAAAGATACTGATATTTTTATTTTTTTTTACAGGTATTTGACAGAATCCTATGGTACTGGCCAAGATATTGATGATAGAATTGTAGAAGGTATTGAATTTTCTTTCACTGAATTGAAGGTTGTAATGTGTTAATTTTTTTTTTGTGGGTTGTTTTTTTTTTTTTCTTTTTTTAAATTTGAAATTTTCAATCAGCATCAACTAAATAAAAGCTAGTATGGAAATACTGTCAGACTTCCTAGGGCATAATTTCATGCTGTGTACTAAATCACTGTGTGATCCTAAATTCAGAAAACATATTTTTTATTTGTGATTCACTTTATTTAGTGCAGTGTCATGCAGTCCTTGAGCTAGAAAATGTTTTAAGTCTGTGTTTGAGTTTAACTTCACACCAGGCATATCCCAGATTGGATTTTAAACTGTATGAAATCTGCAAGGACAAGACTGTATTCTCATTACTATCTGTTAGTGCCAGTAATTCCTCCTCCTCATCATAAACTTCTCAAAATCAGATACGCAGGGAAGTTCTTTTCAGTTATGGTTCTGGGTCATTTTTTGGTTACATCTTTTTCGTCAGAAAGCACATAATTTGGATAAACTCTTTCATTGTGACTATTCTTACAGTAGACTCCCAACCAAGGTCTGAAGAGACTGTGTTGACCATGCAGTTGAGCCTCTTTAATGTTGCATGGACTTCGTAATTGCACAGAAAATAACTCTTTGAGAAAACATAAGTATCTCAAAATCAAACAACCTTCAGCCAATCTAATGCTTCATATGTCAGTTTTAGTCTTCCGTAGCATATGGTAGATTTATTTTGCAATTTCATTACTCTGTATCTTTTTCTTAAACCTAAAATTTTTACTATTTCTTTTGCTTTAAATTTTTCTCTTTTCAAATTTGAGCCACTGGATTAGTCAAGAGAAGTACTGTGGGCTTTAATCTCTTGTTGCTGTAGGTTTGCTTAAACCAATTCCTTAGTGAAATCTACTGTGTGCTAAAGGAACTCATAAAGTGGCCAAGAGATGGATAATGCCAGATGCAGTATGCCATAAAATTAACTGGTACTTGAAGGTATTCTTGGAAGAGTTTGGGGTTTTTAATCTGAAACAGCATCTGCTGCATGAATTTTGAAGTTTTTAAGGCACAATTTTAATGAGCATGCTTACAGCATATGTACTGCTAGACAAACCTTTAACCTATCTGAAAGACCTCTTGCAATTTGTTTTTATTCATAATCTTTTCTTTTAAACTGTTAATATTGTGTAAAATACCTGTTATCAAAGATCTTTGAATTCAGTTTTGAAAGTCAGCATTTTCGTAAGTTTAAATATTAAAAAACCTAAAATCTAGCCAAAAAGAAAAAGCTAATGCTGATGTTGTCCTACTAAATGATTGATTATCATCCATGCTTTATCCAACCAATGTAGCTATTCCTTCATTTTTTAATTTTTATATGGGCAGATTTTAGATGGTGGTGTTGGAGTTTTACTTCTGAATTTCTTGCTTAGTTTCCAATGCATATCTTTTAGCTAAAAGCCATAAAAAATCTTGAAGATATTTTCAGTGGTTTATTTTTACCATGATTCAGTAAATCAGTTTTCTCTGATCTTCAGAGCTAGCAGAATGCAGTCTTTCAGAGGCCTTGTGTTTCCTAACTACTAACCATTTTCAAACTGCTTAAACTGCAAATGATGTTTATACATGTGTGTGTGTGTGTGTGTATACGCATATATATATATATATGCATGAGATTGCTGACACTCCTTCTGTATGGGCTTTAAGGTGCTTGAAAACAGCAGCCAGTAAAAAATAAAATCACTCAATCACTTAATTGACCTAATTTGAAAGGGCATTTTTAAGTTGTTTTTTGAAATCAGCACACTCTTCTAATAAGTTTTGGTTTAGGCTTTTTTTTTTTATTCCCTCATCAATCTGACATGTTGGATGCATGACATTTAAGTGACATTTTTGTCTGCAGGATAAGTGGGTAGTTAAGATTTTATGACTAATCACTCATTGGGAAGTGTCAAATTGTGTGTTGTCTCATACAGTTTATGTATCAATTATTTACCTACTTGCTGTAGAAGGACATCACTGAATTATATTTAGTGTTTGTCTCTGAATTACTTACAGTATTGATTCAAATATTTTGCAGTGTTATGTGATATTTAAGTACTTCATGGTAAGTTCCACCACATTATACCCAGTACAATTTATGAAATTGATCATTCCTAGTAGGTGGTATTTTTCCTTTAATTTTTCCAAACCTTTTTCCCAATAAGTTCACTGAATAATTAGTATATATGTGTTCTCTCTTTCTTTTTGGTAGTTTATTGATCAAATGTCAACACTTCAAAACTAAATTTTCATTTTTTAAACAGCAAATCCCCTCTTAGAAGCCTTTGGAAATGCAAAGACTGTTCGCAACAACAACAGCAGTCGTTTTGGGAAATTTGTTGAAATTCACTTCAATGAAAAGGTACTGGAATTTTGTTACAGATAACCAAGGATGACTTTTTGCCGTAAAATGGAAACATTAGGCTGGAAGTAGGCTGAATAGATATTAATCTTGCAGCAAATAGCTGTCCTACTTCATATATTTGTTTTGCATTCTATCACCTTGAAAGGAAAACCAAAGCCATGCAGTACTCTGTCACTACTGGAAAACAGTGGGTCAAGTCAGCAGCAAAATTGCTTCATCCACAAAAGAATAAAAATTGTTCCCTTCATTTGCAAAAAGGCATAGCTAAATAACAACTTAATTGCTTTTAAGTATTTATGCATTCCTTTAATGCACAAATAAGTGTAAACTGCATATTAGATATAAAGAGATATCATCATATTTTAGTGCTTTAATACTTTAAATAAACTATTGACGTTTTTATGTATTTGTATGAAATTTTGGGACCTCACATTGGTATTATGTATGTGACAGAAGTAATGGAACCATTTTTTGTCAGAATTACTATTCACTATGAGGCTTATGAACAATTTTCTTTGGGTGTAGTTTTGTTTGGATAGTGTATGTATACATTCCACAACTAAGGATGACTGTATGGCTGTCCAGCATGTCCAAGTTGAAGACTTTTGTTGACAGTCTTTGTAAAGATCATGTACTTGCTTCCTAATCTTTCTGACTGAGGACATGAACAAATTATTGCATTTCCTTCCTGCAGACTCTGAGCTCATTATCTGGTCTTGAGCTTGTCGTCTTTTCCTAAGTTGTTATCACTTGGTTTTGTAACCAAACTTCCAATCTTCAGTGAATAGTTTAGGTAATTCCTTTAAGGGTAGAGGGACTATCTGTTGGTCCAGTTCACATTAATAAACTTATGGATACTTATATTACTTCAGCGGAAGCAAATACCACTTCCACTATCTTCAGAAACTACTTCAAAGCCTGTTTCAGCTTTTCAGTGCAAGATCAGGCTGCTTACTTGAACTCCAGCCTGTTTACTTGAGGCCCTTCTTTGCTAGACTTCATACTTCACAAGACTTCACTTTGTGACCTTATATTAGGTCTGGTTTCTCAAAGCAATATGAGTCCAGACTGGGGCCTCCTGAATGAGTGGATGACTGCATAACCATAGTCAAATTTGTAAGTCAGTAAGTCCTTCTTAGTTGCTGTAATGGCCATAAGCTCAGGAATTTCCTTCCTCTTAAGATTTGCCTAGGCACAGGAAATTTTATCATAGGCCAGATAAATGGATTTCAAAATCCGTGTCAGACTTCCATCTCAGAAAAGAAGTGCAAGTGTTTGAAATAAAATGTTTGCTCATAATCAGTCTGCTTAAGATGCCGTCCAAATATATAGTCTTTAATTTTAACCCTTCCTTCTCCTTTGCATGAGTCTCAGTGAAATGCAACTAGAGAAGGTAATGGTAATGGTGCTTACTGCTGTCCAGAGCAAATAAGGGTGGCTGTAGCAATGCTCTTTGCAGGAACTACTGGAATTCTACCAAGGATTTCTGCTTGTTCGGGTGAAGCATACCCTTCTTTTGAGAGGAATGTATGTATATACAATATATGAGCTGGGAGGAGAAATTATCTAGAGACAATGGTTTCTTTTATAAGCTTAATATGTATTAGTTGTAGATATATTTTAATCTTCTTTGGAGCAGTGCCTGAGTGACCTATGATCAGATAAATGTAAATGTAAAACTTCTGAATCTCAAATAATAAAGAAAAAAATTCAGATAATCAGAAAAAATATTTCTTCCTCCTAGAACTCGGTGGTTGGTGGATTTGTATCACATTACCTTCTGGAGAAATCTAGGATCTGTGTGCAAGGCAAAGAAGAGAGGAATTATCATATCTTTTACAGGCTTTGTGCTGGTGCTCCAGAAGACATTAGGGAAAAACTGTATCTAAGCTCTCCTGACAACTTCAGGGTGAGTATGAAGAGCCAGTGTTTGTAAAGCTTCTCATATTGTATACAAGCTAATAAGATGCAAATAAAATCAGTGCTGAATGTAATGCTCCTAAATATACCTAAATGAAAAAAGAACTTAAACAGTAGGGAAATAAGACTTGAATCATTGTGCATACTTCTTTAAAAAATGTTAGGTTAATATTTAGTAGCAGGGAAAAGCAGAGTAGAATTTTAGAAGTTATTGGGAAATGAAGGGAGAATGAAATAGTGAGTTATGCTGCAATGTACATCCATGTTTGCAAATAGCTTACACAGTTTTGTCATCCCAGATCAGAAAGGAACAGTGAAAACTTTGGGTGAAGCAGAGGTCATGATTGAAGACAAGCTCTTGGATAGTATGGGTCTTTTAATTCAATCCAGTGTGCCTGTTCAGAAGAAGTAACTACTTCTGGTTTGCTTACTACCTTCCCTTCCTCTCCCCATGCTTTATTTTTAAGGGTTTCTGCCCTTTTCTGAGTCTGTGTGGTTTCTCCTAATTAACACTGATCCTGTGTTATGTTTCTAGTAGCAATCCAAATCCCACAGAAAGGCTGGCTTTCTCTCCTGCCATTAAGTTCAGTTCTTGCATTCTTTTCCTCCCATTTTTCCACTTTTTTTACTACTTCAGTTTAACTTGTTCAAGCTTTCCTTCTTTCTTCTCCCCTTCTGTATGTTCAGATTTCACTGAATTGTTTTCCAAAATCATCAAGTAATGTGATGTTTCCTTTTGCTTTCTTTTCCTTCTTGGCAATGATTTTTTTTTGTTCTCTATTTTGTTGTCTATTTGCCTGAGAGGGTCCAACCCCATTTCCCTTATTTTTAAATTCTCTTAATTTCTCAGTGTGTTACATCTCAATTATTGCCTTTTTTTTTTTTGAGGAAAGAATATTATTAAACCCTTACACAACCAGTGCTGCTTTACTGATACAGCTGTTTCTCATTGTTTTCCTGACTGTCCCTTCTCTTTCAGAGTCCTTCTAAGCCTATTCGCATTTTACACTGTCATCACCAATCTTACTAGTAAGGTGAAGACTTGCCTTCAATCATTCATTCCTGCCATTTAGTTATATATACATATATATGTTAGGTTTTTGTTTATAGTTTTGTTTTTCTTCTCCTTTTGACAATCACACTTGAATTGTAAGTATCTACATGGGCTTTGTTGACTTGTATTAAAAAGAAAAATATTGCCAAATCAAATCCTACTGATAAATACTGGTCAGTTTGCTTGTCTCCATCTCACACTACTTTCTTGGCTTCTTCTTGGCTTGAAATCTCACAGAAACAGAATTTTGCATATTTCTAAAATAGACCAAATCCCTGCGGTGGGTTTGCAAGGTGGGTTTGTAACGCAACAATGTGGAATTACAACGACATGTATTAATCAACCGTCACCTTTTTACACTTCCTTGATCTTAAATGAGGTGAGGAGCACTGCTAACAAAGAATTATCTTACAGTGTTGATTGTTTTCTTTGTTGGTGTATTCTCCTTGAATATTTTCACTTGAAAATAGGACCATCTGAAATCTAAGGTAATTCTTATTTTTCACAGAAGTGAAACATCATTAGAAGACAAAAGATAATGTTCCTCCACCCTCCCAGTGGGCTTGCTTCCCTTTGATCCCTTCCCAAGCTTTTGGTCATCTTGGCATAGGCATGCAGTTGCTCTGGGCATGTGAACCAAGGCAGCTGCATTGGCTGTACCTTGTCTGGATTCCAGCAGCACTGATGGGGGTTACCTCTCTATTAATTCATCCTTCCCCTGCAGTTGCCCTGGGGAAGCATTAATTGACTCAGCAAAGGACTGAAAAGTTGCAGGTTTCTTACCCAGCCCTCCTTGAAGCACATCTGCCCAAAAGCACGCAGTCCTGGATGCTTGTGTTTTAGGTTCCCCTGCAGAAGTTTTCAGAAATTCAAAGTCATTAGGTAACCCTGTGCTGAACCTTGGAGGTCTATGTGCCTTGGACTACACCACATGGCTTTGAAAGTAAAGCTGCACAGTAAATCTGTACCTGGACTATAGTTGATGGACATGAGGAGCTGAATTTTTTTCAGATCTTAATTTGAGAGAAATCAGAGTATCTTATGTTTGGGTCACTGATGTTATATGGAGGTGTTGTACTTCACAGTAAAAAAAAAAAAGGGATAAGAAGAAAAATATAATAGTTTGTTAGATGTAGTATATGATAACCTCAAGCTGTGTATATGTGTGCTTCAAAAATACAGTTTCTCCTACATTTAGTATGTAAATATACTTGAGTTTTTAACTTTCAAATGAAAGCCATTATCTGGTGATTAAATGTCTCTTACATTGATTATTACTGAATACCATAGTGGTTCACATTCTCATCCTGTCAGGTGAGTTTCCACACACTCCTATTGAAAAGTTCACTTGTCATCTCCAGTTTCTTAGACAGTATTTCGAATACTGTAATACAGGGATACATTGTGGTTAAAGTATGCTGTGCTTTGCATTCTTACTGGCTGATAAAGATAACTTTTCAATATTTTGTTAAACACCAAGCTAACTTTGAAAAGTGTTTCTTGTCACTTTAATACTAAATTTGTCGCCTAGTTTTCTTCTGCTGTTAGAAATGCTGTATTTTACTTTTTAAAATTTCTTATAGAAATTTTAATCAAAGTATAGAATTATCTGTGTTCACCTAGTTGAAACATCTTCTTTGTTCATGGGCTACAGCAAAGAATCAGTTCACTTCCTTTAGACAAAGAACTCTGTCAAGCTTTTCTGGACAGAGCTCTCACTTTGAGCTGAACAAATCAGAAGGAAAAAGCTGGCAATCCCATATTGCTGGAAGAGTTATTCATTATCTGAATGCCTGGTCTATTCCCTTTACTATACAACATGAGATCAATATTAGAAGCCAGGTTCTGAATAAGGCTTCAGCTTTTACCATGTTATAAGCTTTTAATACTCTTCAAACTTTTTAATCCACTATCTATCTTACTACTTATAGAAATATTTCACTGGTAAGGAAATAATGAGTAAAGTTTGATACTACACATGGGTCAGAAAATTTATTTTCTTGTTTCTTAATTTTGGTTGCGTTTCCATTCATGGTTTAGTTGAGTCAAACATTGAATATCCCACTGTATCAAAAAGTATTTTAGTTGTCAAAATTAAGAAGCTTTCAATAGAATGTTGTTACTGTTGCATTTTGGTAATTTTCTAGATGTAAATGAATACATTTTTAAGGAATGGATTCTGAATACCTACTATGTTGTTGGTATCATGTGATTAAATCAAGCTGTGTAGATCACGCCTTAAGTAAAAGCATGTTTTCCTTACTTCTAAGTACATGTTTCCACTTCTTTTGTTCTTACAGTATTTAAATCGAGGCTGTACCAGATACTTTGCTAACAAGGAAACAGACAAGCAGATTTTGCAAAATCGCAAGAGTCCTGAGGTACGTTTGTATCTTCAGTTAGTTTATATTATTAACTAATGCAGATAGAGATGAAAATAATGATTACAGTTTTACGGTGTGGAATGAAATGTTCATTTTACACATCTTTATAGGTCTAAATGGTTATTGTCAAAGCTGGTATATTCAGAACTCTGGTTTTGGAGTTCAGTCCTAGAAGTATATTTTAACACCTTAAAATCCCAAATGGAACGGATTATAAAATTGTTTCCTTTTCATTCTTATAACACTTAATGATGCAGCTTGTCTTCCATGCAAAACAAAAACCTATCTAAGACTTTGTAATTTTCTTTTTAAATCTTACTACTGCTAGGAATAGGTAGAAGCAGTAGGTTTTTTACAGAGCTATTTTTACTGTCTGGATTTTTGAAGTGATGCTCCAAACTGTTTTATAAAACAACGTAGCCTCACTTCCAGCATAAGTCCACACCCCTTTGCAGCACACTGCATTCTTTATTGTTTTTTGTTGTCCCTTAGTTATGAACTGTTACTTTCAGCAGAGCATGGCATTTCCTGAAAGAAAGCATGAAACATTAAAACATTTTTTTCCTCTTGCTCCATCTCTGTTTGTTTTGAAAAACTGGAATGACCAGAATTTGTATCATTTAATCCTTTGAGCTTGTTCACATGAGGACACTAAAGAATTTGATCTGAATTAATAGTATATGTGAATTGGAAGTTTTTCAAACACTTCATTAAACTTCTGCTCTTTTCTCTAATGTAATTTTCATCTATTCATACCTAAGGTATGAATTTCTCACTTGTATAACTGGAAGATACTTCAAATATGAATGAAATCTGTACTTCTGATTCAGTGGCAGGGCAACTGCATATACTTGTAAAAAAATACAAAGATAGCTTTACTCAAGCTTCTCTCCCCCCGTGACTATGCCATCTCTTTCACCTTTGAGAAACTGGTATTGAGATTGTACATAGCTCACACCTAGCTATGAGATACAGCATAGCTACCCTTTGCTCAAGTCAATGTTTTAAAGTCTGCTTCTGGATTTCTAGTGTTTGTATGTTGTAACACTGAGCATTTAATGCCAGTTTCTTTTGCCTTGAATGTAGGCTTATTTCTATAATCAGGGATGGTGGAGAATGAGTTATAGAAATGCTGATTTGATATTACCGTGAAGCACAAATCTGGTAGATATTTATTTCTTGTCAAGCATATAGGCTAAGAGATGGTTGGGAGATTTTTGCCTAAGTTTACCTTATTTGCCCTAAATGAAGATTTGTAGTAAAGTTTCTCAATTATGTAGGCATGAAGTATCAATAGTCACTTATTCTTGCTGCTGGAAGATGAACCTGTGCTATCTTCTGTTACTGATGTGATTTATAGGCGGGTATTCTGTCATAAAGTGTGTCCTGTAAAGGACTTGATTTAAAATGACTGTCTAAACTAATACATACTGAAAGAGTAATTCTGAAAATATGGTTTAGACATTAAGTAGTGGAACTACTATATGAGGTCATAATACATAATCCCTTCAAATTCACAACTACGTGAATTTGAAGGCTAAATAAAGGATTAAATTCCAGTGATATTTAAACCTACTCTAGCCACTTAAACAGGAAATATATTGCATTGTTTAGGTTTTTAAATCTGAAATATAGTATTTGCTCTGTCATTTTATGAAAAGATATTGTTTATTTTAATAAAAGTAGCTGGAATAGTAAATTAATACTTAAATTATTTTTGTGTTTTCCTTATCAGGAAGATGAGGTGATCATTTTACATAATTGAGATGTAGTTTAATTTTACTGATGTGTCTAAGTATTGTGTGAAGTGAATTTTTCAGATGCATGTGGTGTTTTGATGAAAATCATGTTAGCTTATTTGACATTAGCGAGACTTCTATTTAGTTAATTATCCTTTTTAGTTGAAAACATTTTAAAGTAATTAAAAATGTAGCTCAGTCTGTGCATGTTCAGTTACTCTTGATTGCATGCAGATGTGTTACTAGCTACTGTTTAAACCCATTAATAGGTAAAATGGCTTTTGATGTATTTAAATTGGGAAAATCAACAAAATGTTAAATTGGTGTTTTAAAAGTAGCTGGTATTCTTCTAGCCCATAGAGCACTGCAAACAACTTTTCTGTTTTTTAATCACCAGCAAACTTTAGCAAGTATATTTCTCTAAATAAGTCTGTTTAGGATAGGGATAATTCTTCCATTTCTTGTTTGTCCTATACTTCTTTCCCATGGCCTTTTAGACTTTCTGTTACACTATCACAAGGACCTGTTTTCTTTCAACTGCTAGGGGCTAGAATAGCACTTCTTTGTATAAATGTTTTGATAGCTCCCTAGCTGGAGCCTTCCTTTCCACTGCTCACTATCCTGTATTCCCATCCTTAGCTATCACATTCTCCAACTTCAGCTTTCTGGAGGTAGTTTGAAGTTTGCAGATCATGCTTTGAAGTACTGACAAATTAAAACAAATTAGGGTTCTTGCAATGAAGAGCTCTAATATCTTTCTACTTGGTTTAGCATGCTTTTTGTTATGTTTTTTTCTTGACTGGAAATAATTGCATTTAATTTAAAATCACTTACTGAATTTTTTGTTTATGATCTTATTTTATAGTATCTCAAAGCAGGTTCCTTGAAGGATCCACTCTTAGATGATCATGGAGATTTCAACAGAATGTGCACAGCAATGAAAAAGATTGGTCTGGATGATGCAGAAAAACTTGATCTTTTTAGAGTAGTGGCTGGTGTCCTTCACCTTGGAAATATTGATTTTGAGGAAGCTGGGAGCTCTTCAGGTTAGAAAAAACAAATTGTTTTCTGTAAAAATACTGAAAATGTCTCTCGATTATAGATGATTCCATATGAATTGCTGCTTTAGAAAGCTGTCTTGTGTTCAAGGGTAATTTAGTATTAATTCACTCCATTTTGAAGTCAGGTTTACCTGTTTGTTTTAAAATTGTAATTCTTTACATGCTTTGAAAGCAAATAGGCTCTCACTGAAATTGTTCAAGAAATTGTTCGGTGCAAAGTTTGATGCAAAGATGTGTTGGTACAAGCATAGCTGGGACTTAATAGCAGAATGTGCAGGAAAGCTGAGGAGGCGGAATGAGTACTTTGGGAACAATTTTTACCTTAGTGCTGTAATCAGCCTCTCTTAAGTTGAGAACTGCTGTCCGTATATTTCTGAAAGGCTGAAAAAGCTCACATTCTGGACATACTACAAATCTATAGTAGAAAACATATGTATATGTAGATCTTCATCTTCAAGATACACATATACAGTGAAATTAGCTCTTACTCCTGCTTCAAGGAGTAGGTTCTTAGGAAGGGCATAGCAAAGAACATTTTACAAAGTGTTTTGAATGGTAAATTGAATGAGTACTAGCCTTGCAGGTTCGCTAGCTCCCAAACCCAAGCACAGAGTCACCACAGAACTGTACAGACACTTTGCTTGGAAGAGATTGTAGGAGGTCTCTAGTCCAATCTGTCCTTGACAAAGTAGGGCCAGTACAGACTTCAGACTGGTTAGCTCACAGAGAAGGGCTGTCACAGAGGTGGTAAGGGGGTATTTTTGGTTTTTTTTTGGATTTGTTGGAGTTTTTTTGTGAGGTTTTTTTTTTTTCTTTGGTTTGTTTTTTTTTTTTTTTTTTTTTTTTTGGGTTTTGGGGTTTGGGTGGTTTTTTTTTTTTTTGGTTTTTTTTTTTTTTTTTTTTGTTGGTTTGGGCCTTTTTCCCCCCTTAGGTCAAATCAGAACCTTCCCAGTATCGGTTCATGATGTCTCCATCTTCATGAAGAGGACTGAAATGAACATGATTAATGTGACTGAATCTGGGAAGACATGGGGGTAGAGAAGGGTAGTGGCTTCACCAGGCTCAGCAGTAAGCTGACAGAAATCTCCCTGTTTGGGCTTTCTGGGAGTTGAGACTTTGGGATTGACAAGGTGGTGAAAAAGGTGGAAATGTGAATGCAGAGGCAGTTTCAGGAGGCAAATGAACAAGGAGAGCAGGAACCATGGATGATGAGGAAAGTCAGGGTTTAGAGAAGAGAAGGGACACCAGAAAACTTACTTTCTCTGAATTTGGAATTTCAAACCCTTCCCCCTCCCACCCCCCCGGAATAAGTTACTGAACTTCCAAAATGTTCATTGCAAATACGGGCTGTATTCTGCTCTCACATTGTATGTGTACACACAGGGTGCACATTTGAACTGCTCCAGGCAGTGTGTCTTTGTTACCAGAGACCCTCTGAAGTCCTGTTGCTGCTTCAAAAACCTGGGAAACACTAAACAAAAGCTGTTTACTACAGGAAAGATGGTGTTTCAGAGCTTCCAAAATCAAGTCACAAAAGCCTTAATCTTTTAAGGACTCCTTTTACTCTTTTTTTTTTCTTTTTTTTCTTTTTACTAGCTATTTAAGTTATTTATCTCTTTTGGTCTCTTCACTTATGTGTAGAAATTTTACTGAGAACAACAGAAAATAACTGTAATCATGGCACATGTAGTTCAGTGTTAGATTTTGCTGAAGTGTTTGACTGTAAAGAGATTTATGAACCTGTAGTGGCTGGACGAGCTCTAGCACTGAGGCCATGGTGCCAGGCAGAAGGAAGCACACTTCCCAGCTGTTTACCTGGGAAAATGTACATACCATTATCTAAGAATGTAAGCAATGGGAGTCTGCTGTGCCAGGCACTTGTGCTGCAGTGCAAGGAAGTCTGGGGGATTGCAGAAGTTTAAATCACTACAGTTAGTTGCTAGGTATTAGCATTTTAGCATTTTGGGATAGTTCTTTCGCTTACAAGCTGGTTAGCTTTTAGTTCTTTCATTTACAAGCAGGTTAGCTTTTAGTTCTTTCATTTACAAGCAGGTTAGCTTTTGAACAGCCCATGCTTAGAACAGTATTCTAGAAATACAGAATTTATTGGTTTGTGTGTGGTTTTTTTTTTTTTTGCGTGTGT
>NW_009930010.1:0-223 GCF_000696875.1 Nestor notabilis | reverse complement strand
TTTTTTTTGTGGTGGGTTTTTTTTTTTTTTTTTTTTTTTTTCTTGTTTTGGTTTTGTTTTGGTGGTTTCTTGGTTTTGAGAATTGACTCTTCACATTTAATATACGGATTTCCAGAGGCAGTCTTTAACTTCTTCAAAGTTGACGTTACTTCTAGCCGCCACGGCAAGATCATCACCAGTTCGGTGCTTTTCCTTAGAATTTCCCATCAAACCGCCCAACTGG
>NW_009930009.1:495-854 GCF_000696875.1 Nestor notabilis | reverse complement strand
CGGGGCTCCTTGTTAAAGCGGCTACTGAGGAAGAAATCCAGTGGTGTCACCGGTGGGAGACGTGGGCTTAGCAGCAGGACGGAATAGAGTGAGTGAAAAAGATGTGTAATTCCAACCTGAAACGGTTACTCGCCGCCCGTCTCCGCCACCCCCGAGCTGGGGATATTTCTAACATCATGGAAGGGTTTACCCTCTCCACAGGTGAGCTCAGCCTGGCTGCACCCAGGCCACGCCTGGGGCTGGAGCGGAGTCATTCCAGTGGGCTGCAATAAGCACTTAGGGCGACTTAGAGCGTGCATTCGCACTGAAGCGTCTTGTGAATTTGGAGGAAGATAAACTGTGGAAAGGGAGAAAGTGAC
>NW_009930009.1:0-301 GCF_000696875.1 Nestor notabilis | reverse complement strand
CTCGGTAGCCCGGCTGGGAATTCGGAATCAACTTCCGCAGCCCAGCTGCCACCCCGGGATCAGAACAAGCACCTTCGCAGCGGCAATGGCAACGCTCACCCCTGCGTCCAAGCCCAGCGAAGTCCCGCTTCTCACTTTCTGCTCTAGCGATGGCCAAGCTAATCCCGCGGGAGGGGGAAGTAATTAAACATGATCCTGCTGCTGCATCCCGCAAGAGAGCCCTTTAGTCAAGAGCAGCAGAGCAGCCTACCCGCGGCTCTGCCTCCGGGAGTGCTCGGCCAGGAGCCGGAGGCTGCAACGA
>NW_009930008.1:0-926 GCF_000696875.1 Nestor notabilis | reverse complement strand
AGGGATGGGGATGGGCAGCCCTTGGGCTGAGTGGTCCCCATGTTGCGTGCCCCATCCTTCAGTGGGGATTTGGGAATTGGGACACCCCCCAGCATCCCTAAAGCCTGTTGTTTTATGGGTTGGTTCCATTGCCCATAGGCAACCCTTCCCCATCCTGACCGTGGTCTGTATTGAGATGTCTTACGCCCATCACCTCTCCTTCCTCTTCCACAGGTACCAGCAACAGAGCTGGGATGCAGGATGCTGCTGCCCTGCCTGCCCTGCCTTCCATGCCTGCCCGCAAAGGGTTACGGGCAGCCCAGCGTGCTCCGAATTCACCCTCCCAGCTGCTGCTCAACTTCTTGTTGGGTTTAATTATTTTTCCTAACAATGCCGTGTTACTTTATATTCAGAGCATTGGGCCTTGGCTGGGGAATAGAAAGCGGGTCTGTGCTGGGAGCACCCGACCCAAGGGCGAAGGTTCCTGCAGCGCTTCCTAACAGCAGGCAGCTGCCCGCTGCAGGCAGGGGAGCGGAGCCGGGATAGTGGCATCATCCCAGGGGAGCTGGGGCTGCCGCCTGCACCCAGGGATCCACAGCTGGGCTTTGTGGGGTCAGCCCCTCGTTTGTTAACTGGTTGTGCTAATTAGGCAGGAGTCCTGCAGTGGAGGCAGCCGGAACACCCTGGGGTGAGCACTTAGGAGTGGCTTGAGATGGGCATTGCCTTCATGGAATGTCCCCACACATGGCAGGGACCCCATGGATGAGGGCACCCAACAAGGAGGCACCTTTGGGGCCGGAGAGTGCTATGATATGGGTGATTGCCACAGCCAGGACCCGTCGGGAGGGCTGCCAGAGCCAACGGAGCTGAATTTGGTGGCTGGGAGGGGGGGGCAGGGTCTGACGGGTCACCCTGGCAGAGGCTGAGACTCCTCCTCTGTGGGGAGG
>NW_009930007.1:354-1836 GCF_000696875.1 Nestor notabilis | reverse complement strand
GGTCCCCCCCAGATCGTCATCGCCACCCCAGGACGTCTCATTGATGTGCTGGAGAACCGGTACCTGGTGCTGAGCCGCTGCACATACGTGGTGCTGGATGAGGCGGACCGCATGATTGACATGGGCTTCGAGCCTGACGTGCAGAAGATCCTGGAGCACATGCCCGTCACCAACCAGAAACCAGACACGGATGAGGCTGAGGACCCCGAGAAGATGTTGGCCAACTTCGAGTCAGGGAAGCACAAGTACAGGCAGGTGGGTGCTGGCAGGGGCAGCGCCGTGGGGAGCAGAGGGTCTCTGGGAGCAGCAGCCCCATTTCTGCCCTCACGGGACCATTGCTCCCTGCCCTGTGCTCCCACAGACCGTCATGTTCACAGCCACTATGCCGCCAGCCGTGGAGCGCTTGGCCCGCAGCTACCTCCGCCGCCCCGCTGTGGTCTACATCGGCTCCGCCGGCCACCCCCACGCCGCCCCGCTGGGGTCTACATCGGCTCCGCTGGCAAACACCACGAGCGGGTGGAGCAGAAGGTCTTCCTCATGTCCGAGTCGGAGAAGAGGTGAGGATGGGGCTGCTGGAGCAGGAGGGTGGGTCTCAGGGGTGCTCAGGGGCATTTGAGGATGAGGGAGCTCTGCGATAAGCTCCTCAGCCCAATTGGTCTTCTCCACAACAGGAAGAAGCTGTTGGCCATCCTGGAGCAGGGCTTCGACCCCCCCATCATCATCTTTGTCAACCAGAAGAAGGGCTGCGATGTGCTGGCCAAGTCTCTGGAGAAGATGGGGGTGAGTCTGGGCCAGGCCCTCCCCGCTTCATGTCCCCCTTGTCCACAGGGACCCCACAGGGGGCCTCCAGGCCCTGCCTGACCCCCCCCTTCCCTCCCGCAGTACAATGCCTGCACCCTGCATGGTGGCAAAGGCCAGGAGCAGCGGGAGTTCGCCCTCTCCAACCTCAAGGCTGGGGCCAAGGACATCCTGGTGGCCACCGACGTGGCTGGACGTGGCATCGACATCCATGATGTCTCCATGGTGGTCAACTATGACATGGCCAAGAACATCGAGGGTGAGTTTTGGGGAGCAGCAGAGGGCTATAGGGTGCAATGGGGGCTATGGGGTGCCTGACCATCCCCCTTTCAGATTACATCCACCGCATTGGGCGCACGGGCCGTGCGGGCAAGAGCGGCGTCGCCATCACCTTCCTCACCAAGGAGGACTCGAGTGTGTTCTACGACCTGAAGCAGGCCATCCTGGAGAGCCCCGTGTCCTCCTGCCCGCCCGAGCTGGCCAACCACCCCGACGCACAGCACAAGCCCGGCACTATCCTCACCAAGAAGCGACGGGAGGAAACCATCTTCGCCTGAGCCCAGGACCCCCTTTGGGGACAACGTGTCCCCCCCCACTGCTGACAGCAGCACCAGGGGCTGCCAGGACGTTTTGGCTGCCCTTCCGGGCACATCCAGGACTGCTGACACGCGAGACTTGTTCCAG
>NW_009930007.1:0-308 GCF_000696875.1 Nestor notabilis | reverse complement strand
GGTTCCTCCTGCCGGGACAGGGCTGGTGCCCATCGAGGCTATTCCAGGCCCTTCGTTCCCTCACTCCTTGTGTTTTTTAGCTGCAATTCCAGGCTGCAGGAATAAACCTGGTCCCGCACGGTGCCTCCTCGTGCTCTCCCTCTCCCTGCCCCTGTCCCATCCCATCCCCCCCCCAGCCACACGGACACGGCCCTCGGAGCACTCTCGTGTTTCTGAAACCAGTTACAGGGAAATCAGTGCTTTCTACAAAAGAAATTATAACAAATCTGTGCCCCCCCGTCCCCTCCCTGCAAAGGGCCCCCGGGGGG
>NW_009930006.1:0-1061 GCF_000696875.1 Nestor notabilis | reverse complement strand
AGGGGGCGCGGTGTGCGCATGCGCCGTTTGGGTGGCACAGGTTGACCCCTGACCTATAGCGCCTATAGGTGACCTCTGTATGGTGTGTGCAGGGCATGGGCACAGCACGTGCGTATGTGGCACATACGGTACGTGAGGAGCGTGTGTACGGAGCATAAAGCACATGTCAATAGCGTGTATGGTGTGTTATAGCATGTATATAGTACACACAGTGTGTATATAGTGTGTATGGTATATAGAGGGGGCATATAGATGTATAGGACAAATATACGTCATATATATACTGTATATTCCATATATATACAATGTATGTACTATATATACACACACATACGCGTGTATAGATGTACATGTGTGCAGTATATATAATACATATAGTATACATAGCATATATAGTGTATATATAGTATATATAAGGTATGTATATGGCATATATAGCATATATAGTATATAGGTATGTATATGGTATATATAGCATGTATAGTATATATAAGGTAGGTATACGGCGTGTATAGCATATATAGTATATATAAGGTAGGTATACGGCGTGTATAGCATATATAGTATATATAAGCTAGGTATACGGCGTGTATAGCATGTATAGTATATATAAGGTAGGTATACGGTGTATATAGCATATATAGTATATATAAAGTAGGTATACGGTGTATATAGCATATATAGTAGACATAAGGTAAGTATACGGTGTATATAGCATATAGAGTAGATAAAAGGTATACGGTGTATATAGCATATATAGTAGATATAAGGTATACGGCGTATATAGCATATATAGTATATATAAGGTAGGTATACGGCATATATAGCATATATAGTAGATATAAGGTAGGTATACGGTGTATATAGCATATATACCATATATATACACACTATATGTGGTGTACATACACTATGTCTGGAGTATACACTCTGTATATACACACTATATACAGTACATATAGTATGTGCATATATACTCTATGTAGTGTCTGTATATAAGGGTCCCTATAGGGGGGTCCCAGGGGGGACAGGCCCCGTTTGGGTGTCCCAGGGTGCCAGAC
>NW_009930005.1:349-5391 GCF_000696875.1 Nestor notabilis | reverse complement strand
CCGGTACCGGGGCAGCTCATTAGCGCTTTACCCTATTAACGCGGTGATTATTGGGGCTGCGGGTGAAACCCGCTTAGCATCAACCTTCCTACAGCCCCCGGGCCGCCCGCGTCAGCCGAAGTGAAGGTTTTCATTAGGAAGGTGCTCACGCTACAGCGATCAAACACGGAATTACAAACCTCAACCAGGTTCCGTGCTACCTGTAGCTGTGCGTCGGCTTGAGATTCCAGCATGGATCACGCAGGAGCGTTCCCC
Source organism: Nestor notabilis (assembly GCF_000696875.1). NCBI lineage: Eukaryota > Metazoa > Chordata > Aves > Psittaciformes > Psittacidae > Nestor > Nestor notabilis. The sequence goes on along the minus strand of NW_009930005.1, from coordinate 5,136 downwards.
TTCCAAGGCAATGCTCAGCAAAGGCAGCCCAGGTGAGGGCATGGTTCTGCTGTCTGGCAGTAGCCCAGAGCCCTGCCCCGGGCAGTCACACCTTCAGCGCAGCATCAAGAAACTCTCCCATCACTACTTGCCTTTATAAAAAGCACAATTCATTTGGAATTTTGGAATTCTGCATCTGCATGATGTATAGTTCATCAAAATCCTTTTAATAAGGTAAAGGGCTTGGGATGTGTCTTCAAGAACATGTCCCTTCGTGCTAAGGAAGGAGCAGAGCGTCAATAACTACTGACTGAACAGCTCCAGTAACATAGTTCTGTGTGTCCACAAAAACACCCCAGTAACAACAGAAAAGCAGAAATATATTTGGCAGTATCAGAACAATTACTTTAAGAAGTAGCATTTTAACAGCAGCTCTTTGATTCCCTCAGTGGAGAATCAACATTTTACTAAATCCCCCTATTTCATGCTAGTGAAGTCACTTCACTTTGCAGTCTCACCAGTCAGAGATACCAGCCTCAGGTCACTTTGGGTTTTATTTAAAAAACATACACACTTGTTTTGAAAGAAGAATTCAAAATGCAGATAACAACACATCTGGAGGGGTATGACATGGAAAAGAGACTACCTAAGAACTGAGGAGGTATGTGCTTCAGAGGTTTGCATAAGACAGGTAGAGATGGAACTAAGAAAACAGACTTCTCTTTCTGCCAGGCAGAACCACCACACAGAGGAAGGCTCACATTTTCTACATGTAAACCAGCATCAATGTTTTATTGTTGTGTTCTACGATTCAAAAGAAGGGGGAGAGAGAACCAAAAAGCATTCATCCAGTGTGCAGCAGGATCTAGGCCAAACTGCCTGCAACCTGCAGCAACAGCACCTCTCTTATACATGCTATTTTATTACAAAACCTTAGAGACAGAGGCCTGTGGTATTTTATCATACAGAAGATCACAATATGAAAATGAAAAGGCAACTCCATTTCCACCTTTATCTGTCTGGACGGGTCATTCCTGGCCTGGTTGGCACCATCATGGGTCTGGAGGGTGGTCTCATCATTGGGGGCCCTGGCATCATTGGCATGTGTCCACCCATTGGTGGCCTCATCCCTGGAGCTACAAGGGGAAAGAGAAGACGTCAGAGAAGAGCTCTTGGGAGTAGGAACTGCCCAGTCATGTTGATACATGTGCAGGTTCACCCCCAACCCTCCAGGGACCTTTCATTTTACAGGTCTGTAAGCTTAGATCTGGAAGCTGGATTACATTTCCCTGAGGGATATGAGCAAGCGGAAGAACCAGGTCCTGGGTTATATGCCCACTTCTTACAATACCCACTGATAAATTATTTTCAATAATAAATAAGTGGCTTAATAATAAATAATAAGTGGCTTCATCAGAGAGTTGGAAAGTGCATTTGGAAAAAAGTGCTGCAAAACCCTGCAGCGTGTCCAAAGAAAACCAAACTGGTGTACTTCTTACAGCTGCGTAATAGTATGACAACAGAAAAGCCAGTGCTCTACTAAAAAGCACTGAAATAATGGTTTCCATCCAACTTCTCCATTTATTACTAGGCAGCCACTATGCTGCTTAATTAGAGCAGATTATACTCATATTTTGTGCCTTTAAAAAGCACTTAAAGAACAGTTTCTACCAGCAAGGCAATCATTGCAGACACTTTGCTACTTTTAGAGTGTGTGTGTGTGTGTGTGTGTGTGTGTGTGTGTATTCCTTTAGATTTATTCCAGTTAACTGCTTCAATAAGATGTCCTCTTCAAATGCTGGGAAGCTCAAAAGCAGAATGGACCAAAGACATTTTTGTTTGCGTTTACTGTTCAGGAGGAAAACTTAAGGCACATTATTTCTTTAAAATACATTATCTTGAGACATTTTAGAGATTAAAATTCATTTAGTGAAGTGCACTCCTTGTGCAAAAAGTGCTACAAACAGAATTCCTGAACAATTACAGGCTGTACTGCCAAAACTTGAGGTAGAAAAGCTACAGTTTCTGCTCTTTAGCAAGTCATAAAGGAACATAAATTACCATTTGAAAGACTGTTTTATGTCTTAACACACAGAGGATAATGGATCAAATGCACATATACAGTACAAGCAAACTGATCCCCACTTCTACAGCCTGGCACTTGGGGCTGTCCATCCACTGTGCATCTAAATACAATCTCTGAAGTGACACAAGCTATAACTAGTGTGTTACTACAGCTAGCATTCAAACACCGCAGCTGAGGTCCTCTGACATCTCCCTATTGCACAGTGGGACAGAAAACACGACCCAAACACTCCGCAAAACCAGAGCGTGTGGTACCACAGCTGGAGATTTACCTGTACCCAGACTTACCAGGTCCAACGGGCATCATTCCTGGTGGGGGTGGGCCCATCATTGGCATCATCGGTGGTCCACCCATATGAGGGGCTGGCATCATGCCAGGCCTCGGGGGGCCAGCTGAACAGATATACAGATCAGTTACACATCTGGCTGCTTTGACATTCATCGACAACGTGCAATGCAATAACTTCACAGGACATTTTAGTAACTGAGGTGTCTTAGATTGTTTTACAACTGCCTGCCATCATTTTCAGATTCAACTCTGACTTCGGGTGCTGAAAAGTGAACTGGGGGAAGAATATGCAAGCTGTTAATGCCACCTTTGCATACCTAAGGCAGATGGCTACTGCTGCCAACAGCAGGACTCTGCAGAAAGAGAGCTCAGCCATTTGCCAGCTGAAGCACAAAAGAACGTTATCAATCCTATTCTATTTAAAAAGACAAAACAAAAAGTCCCCAAGTAACAAGGAGGCACGTATTTCTATTAATGTACTTAACATTACTAAAATAAGACTAAGTAAAGATTAAGATGGTTGCTGAAAGACTCTGACGAAACATTCACTCACATTTTGGTATTCACAAGCTCAGAACATCTTAGCCTGATTCCAAGCTAAAAGGACTTTTCTCTACAAGTCCAGGAAACAGGCAACACCACCCAAGAGAGCTGCCAGCCCTGCCAAAACCCGCCCAGCTCAGACTTACGGATGCTGGGAGGAGGTGGTATCATGGCTCCTGCGGGAGGCGGTGCCGAGAACGGTGTCGGTGGGATTTTCCCTTGCTGGAATGCAGCCGCTACATTGGGGGGGAAAAGAAAAAGAAAAGGGGGAAAGAAAGAATCCCAGGAGAAAAGCCAGTTACTAGGCTGAGGCAGTTCCTGCGCCAATCGTCCTTCTCATGCCACGCGGTCAGAGCATACTTCACGTCATGCTGCGTGCTCAGTTGTTCTAACTCTGGAACAAATGCCTGGTTTATGCTGTGGAAACACCTGATATTCTTGAAGACCATTATTATAGTGTTTACTCCAGCTGAGACTAGACAGCTCCTTGATGAATTGTACACACCTAACAGGAAGGCGGGTGGTAAGAAAAAAAACACATCTCGTGATTTTCAGCTGCAGGTTTCAACTGGGATCATTAAAGACATGAAAATGCTAATTGCAGTGACTTAGGTAGGTGACAAAAAGCATGAAAAACATCTCACGTGAAAGGGAAAAGAAGAAATTCAAGAGACTGGGATTGACTAGAAGGAAGGCAAAAGATGTGAAAGCGAGGAATACGGGCACAAGGAATGAGGGAATGAGGCTGCGTCGGGGGGAGTGCAGACTGCACATCAGGAAAAGGCTTTCCCTGAGGGTGGCTGGGCCCTGGAACAGGTTCCCCAGGGAAGCGGCCGTGGCACCAAGCCTGCCAGAGTACAAGGAGCATCTGAAGGACACTCTTTAGTCATATGCTTTAGTTTTAGGTAGTCCTGTGAGAAGCAGGAAGTTGGGCTTGAAGATCCTTATGGGTCTCTTCCAACTGGGTCTATGATTCTATGATCTAAATAAAGTGGCCATAAAGCTAACCTGGCATTTGTATTCCTTTTCATGAAGAAAAGAAGCATTATTCAGAGGACAAAAAAAAAAGAAAAGAACCCTATAAACTGTCAGAAGAAAAACTTCACACTTTATTCATATTCTTGCCTTTAACAGCAGCAGTTGGGGGGGAAATCAATATCCCAGGGAATCGAGGGCAAGTAACTAGGTTGTAAAATAAAAAAAGGCAAGATTCCACAGATTTTAATGTCCATTTTCCCATCTTTTGGCTTTCTTCTTCATGCTCTTTCTATAAACATGCTACTACCAAAGAACAAAATCATGTAATGTGATCTTTTAGGACACTACTAGCAGCGGTAGGTAGCGTCTACTGCCCTTGCAACCACTGTAAAGCAGTGCCTGCTCCCAGCAATCCCTTGGGCTGAGCCCTTGGTATCTTTGGTGGAAGCCACACTCCAGCACATTCAAAATTCCTATTCTAAGCAAAATTTTGGCGCACGATTCACAGAGCAAAGACTCACCACAAGAATCAGTACAGAAGAAAAGCAGCTAGAGGAACAACAGAGGAGGTAATGGGAAAGCAATTCAGGGTTGCAGAAAGATTTGCCTTACTTGTTTTGTCAATCAGGCTCTGAGCTTGCTCCTCCATCCATTTTTGATAGTAGTCTTTCACATTCTCTTTGTGTTTTCGGCCACTGCAGTGGGTTTTTCTCACGGAGGGCTGAGAAAGATCACATAAAGCTTACACGGTATCACACAAGCCCAAAGTTTACTGGGAAATACTGTATAAATTTAAACATACACAATTCATCAGTATAAACCAGGTTAGTCTCTGTGCCAGAGGATGGGCAATGTGCAAAAACTCCACGTATAAACTTTAAGTGTTGAGACTCCAGTTTACATGAAAGAGGCT
>NW_009930005.1:0-318 GCF_000696875.1 Nestor notabilis | reverse complement strand
CTAACCGCCCACCTCCCCCTTGCTCATAGCAGCCGTGACTGTCGGCTGCCCCCACCTGCCGAACGCTGGTGACACCAGACGGCCTGGTTCTTTTTAGAAGGGACACAGGAGAGGACAAAGAAGGACACCACGTTATTTCAAGTAACCTGTATTTAGCCCATATGTCTTTAAACACTCTTGATACAACAGAGAAGTTAATGCCGGTAGTTCGGTACTTACCGAGTCGTGGGTGAGGTATGTGTCACAGTAATCACAGTAAAACCTGGAAAGGGAAAACCCGGTATTTGCGCTGTGAGGACTAAACCCCCAACAACTCCC
>NW_009930004.1:1136-2302 GCF_000696875.1 Nestor notabilis | reverse complement strand
TCAAAACCATCTTCGTGTTCCGCAACCAGACGGGCTTCCCCGATGCCCAGAGCAGATACGATGCCTATTGCTTCCGAGGTAAAGAACGGGCACTGCCCGGCGCCGTGAGGTGTTGGGAAGCATCCAGGCAGGGATGCGGGAGCCTGGTTGGGAGCAGGGTGCTGGCTCCAGCCCGGTGCTGGGATGTCTGCACGGATGGGATGGTGTCGGGATCTGGGATGCACTAGAGCAGGGGTGTTTTGTACTGTCGCAGTCGTCATCAGCCTCCTGTGTAGGGTAGGGGTGCCTTGCATGGTGTCTGTATTGCATGCCAGTGTATCGTGATAGGGGAGGCATAACCTGCATGGGCCTGATGCATGCTGACGTATTGTGATAGAGGAGGGATGCTCTGCATGGTCTCAATAGTGCATGCTGTATATCGTGACAGAGTAGGGATACCCTACACATCCTCACCCCTATATCGCGACAGGACAGGTCTGAGCGAGCTGCGCGGCTGTGGCTCTGGGATGGTTATTCCCATGGCCAGGGGGCAACTGCAGGAACTTGGGCACATCCTGCAAGGCTGGTTTTGGGCAACGTCTCACAGTGGTGAATAGGAAACGGGACCCGCAGGCAGCGGTGCTGAGCTGCCGAAGGGCTGGGGCTGGGCGGCACGGGGGATAATTTTTTTTTTAGAAGCCGGGCCCGGCGGGCAGCGGTGCTGAGCTGCCGATGGGCTGGTGCTGGAGGGCAGGGGGCATAAGCCAGGAGGGGATGAGGAAGGCTGGAGGCTGGCAGGGAAAACAGGCACAGAGGGAGGAAGAGCCATCCCTCTGCTTCTGCTTCCCAGCCCCACATCTCTGTGCATCCCCTTGGGGCCGTGGGGAAGCTGCGCATCCCTGTGCCTCTGTTTCCCCATCTCTCAGCAGGCAATCCCCTGGGTTAGGCAGGATGGACCCGTCTCATGACCCCGCAATTCCCATAACCCACTAACTCCCCACATTCACCTGCACTCCCCGGGGTGGGATGGGGGCGTGGAGCAGGACCCCCCCGGCGCTGGGGTGCTGCTGTGCACCAGGAGAAGCAGGAAGAGCCGCTGCCTGGCTGGGTCCCCAGGGGGGTGCCAGGCTGTTCCCAGGGCTGCAGTGAGGAGCACCGCTGCCTGCAGGGCAGGGCAGTAATACCCC
>NW_009930004.1:779-1097 GCF_000696875.1 Nestor notabilis | reverse complement strand
CTCCGAGGGCCTCCAGGAGATTGTTACAGTGGCAGAAAAGCTGGAGGAGCTGCAGCTTCCCAAAGCGCAAGTGGAGATTGAGTCGCGAGGGGCTATTTACGCCGTCCCTTTCTTTATGGACGATGCTCTGGGACAGCCTGGGACAGCCGAGCCCGGCTCCCGAAGACGCACCAGGGACAGGGGCCCGGCACCCCCCAGTAGTTACCTCCATGTCCTCAGGTCACCCAACCTCTGCCACCCCCTTCCCCATGGCCCTGACGTCCCTGAGGCAGGTGTCCCGCTTAGCTGTGGTGGGGATGGGGACCCAATTCCCGGGGG
>NW_009930004.1:0-627 GCF_000696875.1 Nestor notabilis | reverse complement strand
GGGAATGGGAGCCCATTCCCTGAGGAGCAGCATGGGTGACAGGGGCAGCTGGGCACCCATCCTGCATGGGGACATGGAGCAGGATGGGGAGGCAGTTGAGCATCCATCCCATGGTGGTGCCAGGGTTGGTGTGCAGAGAGGAGCTGCAGGGATGGAGGCACCAGGATTGCGAGGAGAGCTCAGAGGCACCCATGGGTGCCTGGCTCACCCCAGCCATCCCCATCCCGCCTGCAGAGGGACAACCCATGGCCAAGGCACTAGTGTCTTGGTGTAGGGCTGTGGGGACATCCGTCCGTCCCTCCCTTGGCACAGGTCGGTGCTGGACCATGGTTTAGCAGCATAAAGAGCAGGGTCTGGTGTCTGGAGGGACAGGAGGTGCAGGGTGAGGGGCTGAGCATGGCCCTTGCTGCCGGGAAGCTTGGCAGAGGCCAAGCCAAAGCTCCATGTGTGCTGGTTCAGAGGGGACATCACCTGGACTCGGGGCCATTCCTGTCTCCATGTGCATCTTCGTGCTGGCATCGCCATTGGATCCCAGTGCTGGCGGGTGATGCCGGTGCCCGCGGCCCCATGGTTCTGGCTGCGGCTCCACGGTGCCAGCCCCTCACCACCTTTTGCCTTGCCCTTTGC
>NW_009930003.1:18132-18388 GCF_000696875.1 Nestor notabilis | reverse complement strand
TCGACTCGACCGCAACCACCCTCCTCCTCCCCATCACCCCGCTCCAACGGGGAGGATGAAGCAACGGCATCCCGGTCTCCCCGCGCTTCCTCGGGCAGCGAAGGCGAAGGGCAAACCGGTGCCCACCGGCACCGCGCCGCACGGAAGAAGAAGCAGGAGGGAGGTGGTTGGGAGAGCCCCGCGGACGGTGGCGATGCTGAGGCCGAAGGCTGCGGGAGGGCGGTCCCCCGACATCCCGTGCCTGTGGTGGCCCCCG
>NW_009930003.1:16981-18097 GCF_000696875.1 Nestor notabilis | reverse complement strand
GCGGAGCAGCAGTCGTTATTCCAGCACAGAGACACTGAAGGAAGAGGAACAGTTTGGGGTCTGTTGGCCCAGCCAAGGACGGACTCTCCAGGCGGGTTATGGCATCTATAGATCACCCAGTTTTGGGACCAGTGACGGCCTGGCGTGGGGACAACCGGTGGTCCGTGCCCGTCCCAAGCTGCCACACGGCACGGCCAAGGTAAAACCGGACTTTGGGAGCGAGAGCCTGCACCAGACAGGGCTGGAAGGGGAGCAAGCCAAGCACCGTAAATCCTTGTCCAACCCTGACATTGCCACCGAGACCCTGACGCTCCTCAGCTTCCTCAAATCAGACCTCTCGGAGCTGAAGGTGAAGAAGAAAGGGGTGAGGATCGGCCTTGATGCAGGCTCTGATGGCTGCTCCGGCTTCACCCGCCCCTCCCCCGGCAGCAGTGTTCCCCAGCCCATCCCAAGGCAGCCGTGGCACCGCTCAGCCCCCCAAACGCTGGGCGCCAGGCGAGCGGCCAACGCTCAAGGACCTGACAGCCACTTTGCGTCGTGCCAAGTCCTTCACCTGCTCCGAAAAATCGGGGACACGGCGGCTTTTCCTACAGAGCGCCATGAAGCAGAGCTCCTCCGAGCTCCTCCTGGCCACCACTGGCAGCCGGGTAGCTTTGGATGGGGGACAGAAGGGGGATGAGGATGCTCTGCCCATGGTCATCCAGGACCAGTACATCCAGGAGGCGAGGCAGGTCTTTGAGAAGATCAGCAGGATGGGTTCCCAGGACGACTATGGCTTCACAGCCGAGCAGAAGGACAGTGGAGGTGTGGAGGGTGCTGAGGTGGTGGCACCGACAGGGACAATGGAGGTGACCCTTCGGGGACGGTCAGAGAGCACATCGGAGAGCACAAGGTATTTGAAGGAAGCGGAGTTGGAGGAGAACCTTGCTCGCAGGAAATCCATGGAGGAGCTATCAGGTCACGAGTCAAGTGTGACAGACGAGGGCATCGTGACAGAGCCAGAACCCATGGGGATGCCCTTCCAAGACCTGCACGAAGCTGTGGACGCCTGGACGCTGCCCAATGCCGGGCCTGCAGCCGGTGACACGGAGATGCCACTTCATCCTCACCCGGCTG
>NW_009930003.1:16271-16948 GCF_000696875.1 Nestor notabilis | reverse complement strand
CGGCAGCTTGGGGCGCCGCCGTAAGTTCCCCTCGGCAGGTGCCAATGGCATGGAGGGTTGCACCGAGGGTGGCACTGAGCCCTACCGCTCCCTGAGCGACCCCATGCCCCACCGGAGATGCTCGGTGGCGGAGGAGGCAAAGAACTTCTCTGTTGACAGCAACCTCCTGGGTTCGTTGAGCACCAAGACAGGCATCCCCCAACCTGCCACCATTGCAGGCAGTGCAGGCAGTGCAGGCAGCGACCTGTCCCTGGGCAGCGATGGGCCACGGGACTACAGCAGCCTCATCCAAACCATTGTCAGCCAGCCCGGCGCCATGGCTAAGCTCATCGATGAGAAGGGCAACGGCAAGACCATCAAGAAGAAGTCGTTGAGTGATCCCAGCCGCCGCGGTGAGCTTCCAGCCGGCGCCTTCGAAGGTCCTGGTGAGGCCATCAGCGAGCTAGAACCCAGCATCCCACCATCCAGCAGCGAGCCCATCCTCTCGGCACAACCAGCAGCACCAAGCCCTGGTCACAGCTATGCCTTTGACCCCAAGTTGGCTGATGTGTTGTCCCCTCGCATCGCCAGGCGCAGCTCCAAGAAGCGCTCCAACCGCGCAGCTCACCAGGAAAACCAACCACCTCCAGCTCCTGCCATCCTCACCAAGAGCCGCCCAGCCACCAAGCACGTCCGTC